>NC_134487.1:303915558-303963058 GCF_040206685.1 Ascaphus truei | reverse complement strand
TGTAGTTTTATCCTTTCAGTTTAAACATATACGTTACTTATGCGCGAATATCCACAATCATATAGAGATGTGTTAAGCGTTGTCATGCTGAGACATATATAAATGTGCCATCTTTGAACATCGTGTGTTTGCTGTATTTCACAGATGTCGCGGATGAATACATGGGACCAATGTATGATTTCAGATGAGCCAATCGTTATATTAGATGATTGTGACGACGAGCGAACAACTATTATAATAAATATGTAACAATGCTTTCAATGATTGGTGCGCAGATTAACAATCACTACATAATGTTATCCTATTATGCAAATATTTACTATGCACTTAATTAACATAAGGATGTTGCTAAGCACTGAAGTTAGAACTTATATATGTTTTTGGTTCTTTTCTACTAACATTATATGTATTGCCATGTGATATATGCAACCAACATTATCACTCAGCAAACACATTAATCTACTATATATTATAATCTCACGTGTGACTTGTCAAAGAATGTAAATGCTACATAACAACTCGTACACATTGTATCTGAACTGTACACAATAACAATAGGGAGGTGATAGGAACTGTTTAGTCGTGTGCATTTTATATTTTCACCTAAGTTGTAGTGCTAACCTAACATGCATGAGCTAATGAATGTTAGTTAAAGATCATGAAACCATGAACATTTGTGTGTAAATTTTATTCACACGACTAACTATAGTTTAGTGTTATTATTAAACGTTCAACACATACATAGCTAAGTGAGACCGATGATAAAAGCAACATTATTATGTTTGTTTATATTATTTCACGTAGAAATACAGGCATCACACAAAAACTACAACACACACACACTGTTGCTGAAATGTGTGCGTATGCAAATGTCCACTTCATTTATGTTCATATGTTGACATTAGTTATAAAGGATCATGATCATTATGAAAACTAACGTGAATGAAATAAAAATTATATTAACAACATTGTCATTGTGTTGAATGAATTAGGAAAAGTTGAGAAGCCAAAGAACTATACTTTGGAATGGTGTTAACATTTTGACACATGTTACATGTACGTCAAATCAACACACATCTTTGACTTATACATACACATGTGACAATGTAGTAATCAACATGAAGATGAAGTGATACAATAACTAATCACATACATTGCAATGTTAATTATGTTTAAAACATTGGTGTCTTTTCATAAAAACATGCATTGAGTGTTAACATCGCTCATGTGCATCAATGGATGTTCTCCTCCCATAATCAATAGCTGAGCAGGGCTTATCCCTTCTCTCCCCCCACCCCTATATTCCATGAATGGATGTTGTTACGTTTGCTAAATTACATGTTATGTAATGTTCCTAATGATTTTCAAAGACACTGCACAATAACCACCAAGTGTAGCTAAATGCACGTACACAATACAGAAACGACATGTTTCAATTGTCACATCTTTTTTCATTACGTTCTGTTTCTACATCCTGTAACTATACCTGTATCGAGGTTTGCACATCTTATGACAGATGTGAATTGAAATACATACCATGAGCAGTCATTGAAGTGATATACCTTGAAAAAGAAAACATGAATGAATATAAATTATTGTCATGACATGTTCATTAAGGTAAGCAACACACAAAATTGACCATTTTGTGTGTGATATGAAACAACATATAGAATACGTCAAATATGATCTGAAATACACAATAGTGTACACATCATTGTGACTCACATGTCACACTGCAAAAGAAACATTGTATGTAACCATACTGCACTAGCTATTGACTATGGACATAGTAGGTTTATTGTGTATGCATAACCAAAAAGAGCATGTACATAAATTATAGATTTAGTACACATTATTTCTTCACGTACACACAACACCTTTTATTGGTAAGAAGTATAATACAACCTGTTGATGAATGACATACCGGTGCCACATGCAATTGTCCACACAGCAGAGAAGAGAAAGGTGTGAGAACCATATTCATCTGTTTCCTAAGTGAAAGGTATTTGGACAAATGTATTTATCATAACAAAGAATGAATACATCTATGTAGTAATATAAACATATATGTATTTGCTTACATGAAAAACATGTGTTTATGACATTCAGACGTGTCTCAACACCACTGGCTGCTTGGTCATTGTCAGCTGGTAAATTGACGGGATGCTCCTCCTCCAAACCCTGACGTATGTCTGTTTGTACATTATTGCGGAGTGCCACATTGTGCAAAATGCAACATGCAATGACAATATCTGACACTTTTGCAGGCTTATATTGAAGTGCCCCACCAGTTCTATCGATACACCTAAATCTTGTCTTGAGAAGCCCAAATGTCCTCTCTATGACGGATCGCGTAGATATATGGGCAACATTTTACCTCTCCTCTGCTTCACTTTGAGGGTTTGCCACAAGGGTCAACAGCCACGGCCTAATTCCGTATCCTGAGTCACCTATAATCCATCGTGCACAAAGATGAAACAATTAGTGTTAACATTATTACATATAACATTTCCTAGAAAACCAAGAGTTGTTTGTTAACACATCATAATATGTACTCACCCACCAGCCAACCAGGTCCAAAATTGCCTTCTTCGAAAGCATGGAAGACTGATGAGTTTCTCAGGATAGAGGAATCGTGACTGGAACCAGGGAATTTGGCTACCACATGCATAATCTTCATCGTGGCTTCGCATACCACCTGTACATTCAGGGAATGGTAGTGCTTACGGTTGCGGTAAGGTATGCTCACTCTGACTAGGCGGGATCAAAGCAACATGGGTGCAATCGATTGCACCCATCACACATGGTATCCCGGCTATGGTATAAAAGCCATTCCTGACTTCCAGCCACCCTGTGTGCTCTGTAGGAAAATGAATATAATTCCTAGCGCGTCTATTGTGTGCACATAGAAACTGGGTAAAGGCCCGCTAGAATGTAGATTGCGAGACCCTGCCCTCTATGCCCACAGTTGTCTGGAATGACGCGGAAGCAAGATAATGTAATGAGCACAGCATTTTAACAAGCCCAGGGACTGCACGACAGCTGGCTGTCACAAAATCTAAATCTCCCCGTATCTCTTCATAAAGAGCTAAGATTGCTGCTGAACTCAAACGATAGCGACTTACAATCTCCTCCTCACTCATCCCATCTAACAGGGTTCTCTCCCTGTACAAATGAGGACGAGGCACAACTTCTCTCCTCTCTCTTCTCCTCTCATCTCCTTGCCCTCTCCCTCTCCCGCGATCTCTCCCTCTCCCTCTCCTGTCCGCGTGCCTGTCCCTGTCACTGTCCCTGCCACTGTCCCTCCCCCTGTCCCTGCCTCTGTCCCTGTCCCTTCCTTGGCCTGTGACATCCTCTCCATCAGCAAGCCTCTCATCCAATAGAATGTTCCTCCGTCTCTTAAACATTCGCATCATTTTCAGGTCTGTAGCTGTGAATGCGCAGGTAATTGCCCTCCTTTAAATACCTATGTGATGATGTCAGGTGACTTGCTGAAGTGCAAGGTGTTACATTAACATATCCAAGTAGCTCACTCCCAACGTGTATCCATTAGCAATTAAAATAATTATTTATGTGTTCAACAGGCAATCATGATATTTGAGAATGATGTAACGTTAAGCTTTGTCCAAGCATTTATTGTCAAGTATTTGTGGAATGTGTAATGCATGTACCACTTCAGAACGCAACACTCAGTCATCTAATTAGGATACAACCATGACATTGACGTTGAGAAACTACGTTGCAACATGTGTAATTTGGCATGTTATTGTCACCTGTTCACATGAAGTTATTGTATAGTGCATATGCATAATTTAATGCCTTCAGGATAGTTGCTATTGATTCAGTTTCAATCGTGTAAAAATGAGTAACTATTCTAGATGTGTGTATAAGTTAGCATGAAGTGATTCTAATGCATCGTGTACAATGTAAACATGCAATGTTATTGAGTGTCCAATTGCGGACGTCATCAAAAGAAGGAGGTCACAAAGTACATGTAAACATGAAAACAAACAGCTACATTTACGTTTGATCATGCGTTACACATTAAAAGCATTGTATAATGTATAGCAGCATTACTATACGCTTGATCTGTTAGATGTGTGAAATGTGTTACATCATATAATAAATTGAACCACACTTAAGTAACATGTTTGGTATGATGTGACCTGTTCCTTTAAGAGTTGAGTATAGGATTTTCCCTTGACACATCATAACATAAAGACTAATGTGACACGCAAATCATCATAACATTGAAAAGTACAATGTTATGCAAATAATAAACGTAAGGGGTGACACGATGAAGTGAATGACCTCGACACTGTAATGCCAAGCACATGTGTATTGTGAGCAATAGAACGTAAACACTACTATAATGTTATAAGTCCCCGCTCCATTGACTCCATTGATGTAGAGATGAGTTTTTTTTTCTAAGTGCCGTCCCGGCAACCTTGCCGATCGTTCTCCCCTCCAACTTGCCAACTTTAGTTGGCGGGACCAATTGCCGATGAAATCTCCATTTCTGAGTGCCGATCAGCACCGATAAGCTGATCGGGGCTACTTGAATACAGCCGATTTCAAAAAGTGCCGATAAGTGCCGATAAGTGGGTTATCGGCAGCCGCATGCCGACAAAAAAATTTCGGCAAGAAAAACTGCCGATTTTGAGCACTTATAGGTGCTTACTGAATCTCAAATCCAATTTTGGCGGGAAAATGCCGATAAAAGCCTTATCGTCGCTTATTGCATGAGGCCCTATATCTCCTTTTTGTTTGTTTTTTAATTCTTGGAGCGCGAGCATCCTCTTTCTAATCGAGTTTAGCCCATTGACATTCAGAGATATTAGTTTTACAAAGGTTATGTTTGATATGGGCTTTTTTTTGGCGAATTGTGTTCTGTTAACCCATTCTCAGTTGTTCCAGCTGGTGGAGGTTAGTGGCTCCTCCTTCCCAGGTTTTAAGCCAGCCCCTCCCCACTTCCCTAGTTTGCAAGTGCCTCATTCTGCTGGATATAGACCCACTGTGGTTTTTCTCCCTCCTAATAGAGATAAATGAGAATTTTAATCCTAATAGAGGTATATTAGTATTTTATCTGGTAATGTTAGGCCTTGCGAACGGGTGTCTGCCTTGTCGTGGCTCGCAAACCTAAAATGCTTTGGCCAAAGGGTTAAACTAAATGACCCTATTTCAAGAGAATATATAAGTATTTTACTGTGTATTTCTGTCATGTTGGATGTAGCATTGGGCTTCTCTGTCGTCTGTTGTATACATCATACGTGACCCTGGTTCTAGTATAGATATTTTTAATGAAATAAGGTGTCTCTTTTTTATTTATTTATTTTATTATTTAATTAAATCGTCTCCTCCTTCAGTGCTTAAGAGAGAAGTACTGTATGTTTTAGCCTGTGCCTTTAACTGGTGGCTGTTCGTTCACCACCTGTCTCTCTCTCCTCTCTCTCCTCCAGGGCAGGTCCCTTCAGCACCACCTCCCTCACTCTCTGTCTGGGCCTTTCATGTCCCCCACCCCCAGACTTTCTCCAGTCACAGATCTCACTGCCCTGTACCGACTCTGCAGGCTCGCCTCCTACCTTCTGAACCAGCGGACCTCCGTGACAGCTTCAGGGAGATCAATGGTCCCTACCTGAGCAGTAGCTCCGGCAGGGGTGTCAGGGATCAGCCGGGCTCCCTCTGTCACTCCTCCGTTGCTCCGCACCTTCCCCCTCACAGGACAGAGTCGACCATCTTGTACAGGTTAGCTGCAGCAGCGTGGGTACATGCTCCGTTCCGACCCTCCAACCCAAGCACTGGTGAGTAGGTAGGTAAGTGCCCCGCCTGTAGCCTCGGAAGATCGGCGCCACGGATTCTATTGGCCACCTCTGCGCCTCACTCCGTTCTTCTACAGAGAAGTGGTGGCCATTTTGTTAAGGCTCTTAAAGCCTGTGCACCTCTGCCTGAGCCGGCCAGTCTCCCTGCCATTGTGGTCGCTCCTACTGGTGTTCCTACGCTCTCCAACCTTTGTCGCCCCCAGAGTACAGCCCAGCTTACCCCAATTCCTGCGCAGGCCGCTGTGGGGTTGCTCTCTCCACCGGCACACTGCTGCTCAGCCTACTGGAATTTTAATTATTTGGCGGCCATTTTGTGGGCCTTGGCAGGATTTGCAGGGCTCCCGGACAGTTGTGAGTGCAGACTTTAATCTATCCCCCGTTCTGTTGTCCTGAGTCCTGCTGTCGGTGTAGAGGGTTTTCCCCCAGCTACCGTTGGCTTTATGAGGGATTTTACTGAGCTTTTCCCCCTCCTTATAGTTGTTTCCAGACGGAGCTCTCCTGCCACACGCCTTTCTTGCCTGGTGTCTTAGCCACACCCCTTATTTCATCCCTTTTACCATGCCAGATAGGCTCCATGGTGTTTCTATATTGGCCTTGCACTAGTAGTTCATAACAGTTATAATAAATAAATAGGCAATGTAAGTGTAACCCCCTGTGTGATGCAAGCGACACACTCACACTGCCCCCTGCAGGTTCCGCTCCATGTTCTATCTTCAAATTGTATATTTAATTTTGAATTAAGCCGTGCATATCCCTTTTTAACATGGCTGTGTACTTTTCAAACCTGTTTACCTATCAGTGTTTTTAATGTCAATTCTTTTTAAATAAATTGTGTTGAAAATATGTTTCCAGGAAAATGTCAACATGGCAAGATGCGCTATTCCGACGGGTATTCTAATTTGTATCCAACTTCAGAGAAGCAGAGAAGCTACAGAGCGCTCTACCACTAGGAAGGGAAACTGCAACTGATGCTTACCTTGTGCTGCTGTACAGGTATCGAATGACAGTGGGAAGTGGAATTCTCTCCGCAACCCACGGGGGGATGTGAGACCAGGCAACCTGCTAGAACACAGAAAAAGAGGATGTTACACCTTTGGGAGAGACTAGGAAATCTTCAGCTGTTTCAGTATCTTTAGATTTTTTTATTTGCAAAACAAGCTTGCTTATTTATGTGAGCTTCCGAGAGTACGGTTTGTGTTCGAAGCAAATATTTTACTTTTCTCTACTATCTCCTTCCACCCAATAAAAAAAAGCAACTGTGGCCTTTCACTAAGTAAATGAGCAAATATTTTCCCAGTGTTCACCAGGTTAGATCCCCATTTAATTAAACTGGCTCATTATGTCCCTATCTGATTAGCGGAGTAGAATCAATTATTCAATGCACACACATGGCTGCAGGAGCTAGAGGTGTATACAGGGCTGTTCATTTCATTCCAAGGACACTAATTAGGTACAAAGCAAGCAATAACTTTAACAATTGAAGGTACAAATATAGACGCAGTACAGGATAAGGGGAAAAACAGTACTTAATTTCCTTAATAAGCTGGATTCTCTTCCCTTAACAGGGTCAAGAAAAAAACAGAAAACGAGGGAGGATGAAATGTAGATCAAGAAAGCTAAGCACCCCGGGAATAGCCACTGGGATTTGCATATGTAATGGTGTTCTGCTACTTTTGTACTTTATAATCAAACAGTAGGCAATTATCCAAATTATTGACAGCAGATTTCTCATTTCAACTGCAAATTAAGGCCATTAATAAAGCTTTCTAATGCAAAAGTGACTAATTAAGAAACGGAATGGAACTCTGAAGCTCTGATATCAAAACCAGTCCACCACATATTGTGGAAACACAGGGGAACTAATTAGTTTAATTATCAAAACAGCTAATTAAAATTACACAGTTGCCCAATTAGTTCTTTGCGTTTTTTTTTTCGAGTTTAATTGACAGGATGGAGTTAAAAAGGTAGCTGGCCTCTAAGAGAAGAATTGGTGGGGGTAAGGACTTGGGAGTGAAGAATTGCACAGCTTCTGCTGAATATTTTAGCTGATGTTATCTCATGAAGTGGCAGAACAGTAACAGGAAAACAAATGACTCTCATTCTTTTGGTAAGCAACTCCAAATTTCCAGGATATAAATCTGCCCTTAAAGTGAGCTATCTAAGCAGGCTTTCATGAAGTTAAAACGCTAGGAGGTCTTGATGTTTTCAAAGGGTCAAGGCTGGCACCATTTTTAAAGACAGGTTACTGCAATGCATCCTATCGGAGGCAAATTTATCAGCATACTATGCTGTCATCAGACCTTTCCACTCTTCTCTAAGCATACTGGAACAAAATGAAGATATAACTTTTTGCTTTGCGAATCCGGCAACCTTTTAGCTTTATTTTATTAAATAAATCGTCAAGCTTTACCCCCAAAAATAATCAAGCGTTAAAATTCAATGCGTCAGTCACCTGCCATTTTATATACTGCCAATTATTGCAGTTTTCTTGAATCTCTATGACCCTAATCCTAACCCTAATAATAATTCATTCAGATACATTGTGGGCTGTTCTTCAGCACTGATGACCTAATGAAAGATGTGTACGGGCTTACGTTGCATCACAATATCGGGTGCGTGTACCCTTTGGCAAGAAGTGTTTCTAAATGCCGAGGATACTGGCAGGACGCCTCTAGGGACAAGCACTGGGGGAGATCGAGTGAGTGCCATTAAGGAATCTAAGAGGGGCAGATCCACAAAGCTCTGTTATTGGCATCCCTACCTCAGCCCTGTGGGGCCACTTCCTGATCGGAGATGACAACCGTCACACACACTTAATCCCCTTGTCTTTCAATCCTGCATCACTCCAACCCCCCTCCACACACTTATTTTGCTTTGTGGGCAATGTGGGAAGGGGGGCCCCCGGTCCTGCATCGTTGGGAAGTTGGGGCAGCCCCTGCTTTCACCCCCCTCCCCCCCACATTGCATGTTTAGTTCTAGTGTAATTATGCCCCTACTACAACATCAACAGAGACGATCCCAGCGGTGGTTATGGGGACTCAATAATGGGGAATTCAGTCTATTCAATTGACATACAGATGCAGCCAGACTGACTGTCCGTGGTGCAGCACGGTTCTGGTGCGGCTGGAGTGAGGTCGCATTGTGACTGCAGCTCTGGTGGCACAGAGTACAGTACGTTTCCCAGGAGGATTAACCCTGCGAGGTTCCATGCTTTGGAACGGGACCCCACAACGTTAATTCTCCTCGGCCATCTGCAGGAAGAGAAAACCTCCTCATCCGCAGAGCACGGATTGCGGTTTTTGGTTTGAATTATTAAGCCATCACGCGGATTGTGAGCGATAGAGGAATCCACTTTTTCCGGAAAAAAAACAAATTCTCTTTCTGAAACGGATCTGCGGATATTCGCAGAACAAAGGAACCGGCCGATGTGAATCCAAATCTGCCCAAATATTTCACCCATCTCTAATCGGGATTAAGAAAGCAATAGGGTGGGAGTCACCCAGCGAAAAACGGCACAAAAGGAAAAAAGAGAAATACACAATAAAATCCTTCAAAAATCAGTGGATGAAAACGTGCCGAAAGGCAATACAACACAATATTTTGAAAACACCTAATATATTGTAAGGAGGACCCACATAACAAACCCTGTATCTCAAACGGAATAGTATATCAAAATAAAGCAGAGGAGTCAAATAGTGGTATCCGCCGATTTATCCTAATGTACCTGGTATCGGTAAATGCCCTGCTTAATAACATGATATTTCCCAGAAATCTGATACAATAACTGCGTCAAACGCCCAATAGGAAAAATGGATACCTCACACGTAGAGCCAATTGCCAACTCAAGGAAGCGGTTTGCCAGGAACAAAGATGGCCGCAGCGGCCAGGTAAGGGCAAGTTCCAACAAAACCCCGGACCGGAACCCTTACAGTACCACAGCGAGGGTGGGGACAAGTGATCAAACAGAGGTTACATAGTATCTTCTATCAAAAAACAGGCTGCTACAGGGGAGGATTGGAGTTAGGACAGGTATCATGAGAGTCCATCGTTAGGGGGCACTCCAGTGATTGCACGCCTCCAGCACTAAAGTCCCTATTCCTGTGTCCACTCGGCCCTAGCATTACCACAGTTCAGAGAGTGGTGGAGTTAGTTATTTGAGGCAGGGATCGGACTTCTAGTGAAATTGGGATGAAAATAATCCCTGAAATTTCTGCTGGGAAGCTTCATTATGCAGCAACAACCGCTCATTTATCAACCATAACGTCCATCACCAGTACTAATAATGTGACCACAGAGTTACAGTACAGGCATCGAACCCTCACATAATGTCATGTGAAGGGACTCAATGTCTGTTGTGTGGCACTGATGATGAAGCGGGAGTATGCGTCCCCCTTCCGTTCCCTGTCTTCAGAGATCTGTGCTCCGGTCCGATGCGCGTTCTACACTGGAAAAGGGTCAGGAAAATGAAGACGTACATACCAAGTCAGCCCTAGCTTGCCCTCAAGTGCCAGATCTCAAAATGCAGTAGCTAAGCCTATAGTATCTCCCCTAGAAAAACGAGCCTGTTAGTTTCCCGTGGTCGTTACTATTGTAGCCAGTGGCACAGAAAGGTAATCAGTGCTAGATTCACATTGCAGAAATCCTCCCAAGGGGGGTATGATCGCCGCACAGCCGCAATGAATCAATGAAGGCTGATGTGTGAATATAGAAAAAGCTTTATTCTCACAGGGTGCAAATCAGCAGGACTGTACCATTTCTTAGCGCCTGTTGGGTTAGTCATTGATTTACCCGTTATATACATCTAGATTCACATTGCAACAATATTTCTTTACAGGGAGGGAGTGGAGCAACAGTTTAAAAGCTCACTGATAAGTTACATGGCAAGATTAATAAGACGATGAGATATTATATTTTTAACCTACGTGCCTCTAAAGATGCAGTCCATCATAGGACCAAAATAATTCAATATCAGAGTTCAATCTCGGTAACTGATACATTTATTTAAAACATTCATACACCAATAAATATTGTGAACTCATTTATTAAATGAGATGATGTGGACATGGTGACGTGGTATATTTAATCAACTGTGAAAAACAAAAACAAATCTTACAACAAATAATGACACAGGCATAACACAACAAACACCCTACACCTGATTTCCACCAGCATCGCACACAGCCAAGCAAGGGTTAAACTGACAGATCCAAAGCAGCAGCACACAGTTCAATGTTAGCAGCACAATGTATTCCTGTACAGCAAAGCAACACCGAGAACAGGTCGAGTTGACCGGATACATTTAAACCAACAAGAAGTCTGTGAATTCGGCACAGCTAGAATTATTGCTACGATTCTTATGCAAATGCTAACGTCTTTAATAATGAGGCAAGTCGGCAATTGCAATGTTACTGTGTGTATTTCAGGTTGCACCTTTCATCCATTTATTGAGTTGTTTGAAAGCAAAACATTTTTCTGCTTTTTGGACTTTTGCCGTGAAACCAATACATTATTGAACATTGCTCGTCATAGGTAGGAGTGGATAACTGTGAGGTCTGGTGTGTAAGTGTCTGATCAGGTCCCAATGCTGATAAAAGGACAACTGCCCAGCCTCATCATAGTCTAAGTATATTCCTAATCTCTGCAAGGGAGGCTCAGGGATATACAGATGCAGCGGACGTTATTCGAACAAATCACGGTGCCGTTTTTGTATGCGCTGCTGTACTCTTGAAACAGATGTGATGCCTTTGGTCCATTGCTGCAGACTCTCCGTGCTCCATCGCTCCATCGCTCCATCGCTGCAGCCTATCCACGCTCTATTGCTCCATCGCTGCAGCCTCTTCGTGCTCCATTGTTCCATCACTGCAGCTTCTCTGTGCTCCATTGCTCCATCACTGCAGCCTCTTCATGCTCCATTGTTCCATCACTGCAGCTTCTCTGTGCTCCATTGCTCCATCACTGCAGCCTCTCCATGGTCCATTGCTCCATCGCTGCAGCCTCTCCATTCTCCACTGCTCCATTGCTGCAGCCCCTCCGTGCTCTATTGCTCCATTGCTGCAGCCTGTCCATGCTGCTTTGCTCTATCGCTGCAGCCTCTCCATGCTCCATTGCTCCATCGCTGAAGACTCTTTGTGCTCCATTGCTCCATTGCTGCATCCTCTCCATGCTCCATTGCTGCAGCCTCTCCGTGCTCCATTTCTCAATCGCTGCAGCCTCTCTGTGCTCCCTTGCTCCATCGCTGCAGCCTCTCTGTGCTGCTTTGCTCCATCACCGCAGCCTCTCCGTGCTCCATTTCTCCATCGCTGCAGCCTCTCCGTGCTCCTTTGCTCCATCGCTGCAGCCTCTCTGTGCTGCTTTGCTCCATCACCGCAGCCTCTCTGTGCTTCTTTGGTACAGTGGCCATTTTCTTCACATTCCCAACAATTTGCCAGTAGAAGATTTCCAAAAATTTTCCTGGCTCCACAGTAATGTCTCATTTTAATCAGGACAACTCCCAGTATTACTTAAAGAACACCTTTTGTATCCAATTTAGGGATCACTCATCTATTTTAGTATCATGTTTTCAAAATATGTTTTCTTTGACCATTATAATCACATTGGGACTGAATATAATCTATTTGCTCCAAATAAAACCTTCTAGGACATTATACTTGAACAGTAACTTAACTGTACTAATACTTTTCCCAAATAGTTTTACTACAGACATATGAAATCAATTCATTTTTAGATACCAAGTTATTTTTTCCTTTATGTCTGTTTTGTCCTTGAGCAATTCAATGTTTGTCTCTATGCTTGCAGTTTGCAAGCTCTTCGGGTAGGAATTCACTCTGCCTATATTGTTCTTTTAACAGTGAGAGCGCATGCAGAGAGGTTCAATGCTGAATTCTAGAGTATGGAGGATGCAAGCTTGGTAAAAGTCACATTGAATCGGGAAGAAGTTACAAAAGTGTGCAGCTCTTTTTGTAATTGTGATACTCATGGTTACATTGAACATATTGTTTTTAATAAAGGCATGCTACAAAACACATGTGTTTATCTTTATATGTCTTAAGTATAAATATTACATTATGTTAGTGGCATTATATTAATTGTTATTCCGGTTATAATTTAAAAGAAGCACTTTAGATTTTGAAATACTGTGTTTTCCTTGTAAAAAGAGCAATTGAGATGAATACTATAATTGTGATATTTAGTGTGGAAGTGCTGTAATGTTATGTGATATTTTCACAAAACGAGGACGCTATGTTTAAAGATGTAAAACTAATCTGTTTTGGTCCTAACTTAGCACAATTTGAATACTTATCTCTCAAAATCTATTTAGTAATAGCTTTTACTCAGCTAGTGTCAAGATGAAATATGGGGAGTGATCATACAGTAAATATATCAACTTATAAATAGTTTTCCACTGCCGACTATGTAAGCATTACTTTAAAGACTGAAATACTGTATAGTCATTGAGTAGAGTGGATATATCGGGGGAAACCTTGATTAAAAGGTCTGATTTTTCAACAAACACATTTGTTTCATTTGATGCAAACAGCTGGATACATTTTTTTATTGAAGCATTCATCCTTTTTCCTGTTGCATAGATGCAAATTTCCTCAAATATTGTAAATACCTTTGTAAAATGACTTCTTCCTGAGAATTAACCAAGCTCATCTCATGCATTACTGCTCTTGTCTCCGTCTCACACGGGCATTTCTGGGATAGCCAAAGCTTTGTTTCATTAGTTGCATGAGCAGACCGTATGTTGCAAAATATTAAAAGCTAAGTCCAAAGTCCTGATCTACTAGTGTTTATACACTTAGGGTTTAACTAGTGTGGGCATAGTATTATTTAATTATTTTTTTTAAAGTACTAAATTCCATTGACATTTCATGGTTTGCGTCTACGTATCTTACAACAGAACATTATAAACTTTCAGGGCAAGGAGAATCCTGTGCAGCCAACACAACATAGATAAACAAATTCTTTAAAGTGCGGGTATCCTCTGGGACAGAGATCTAAAGTGCAGGTCTCACATACAGAGATACAAAGTGCAGGTCTCCTCTAGGACAGAGATACAACGTGCAGGTCTTCCCTGGGACAGAGATACAAAGTGCAGATCTCCTCTGGGACAGAGATACAAAGTGCAGATCTCCTCTGGGACAGAGATACAAAGTGCAGGTCTCCACTGGGACAAAGATACAAAGTGCAGGTCTCCTCTGGGACAGAGATACAAAGTGCAGGTCTCCTCTATGACAGAGATACAAAGTGCAGGTCTCCTCTAGGACAGAGATACAAAGTGCAGGTCTCCTCAAAGACAGAGATACAAAGTGTAGGTCTCCTCAAAGACAGAGATATAAAGTGCAGGTCTCCTCGCAGACAAAAATATAAAGTGCAGGTCTCACATACAGAGATACAAAGTGCAGGTCTCCTCTAGGACAGAGATACAACGTGCAGGTCTCCTCTAGGACAGAGATACAAAGTGCAGGTCTCCTCACAGACAGAGATATAAAGTGCAGGTCTCCTCACAGACAGAGATACAAAGTGCAGGTCTCCTCTAGGACAGAGATACTAAGTGCAGGTCTCCTCAAAGACAGAGATACAAAGTGCAGGTCTCCTCTCAGACAGAGATGAAAAGTGCAGGTCTCCTCTAGGACAGAGATACAAAGTGCAGGTCTCCTCTAGGACAGAGATACAAAGTGCAGGTCTCCTCTAGGACAGAGATACAAAGTGCAGGTCTCCTCAAAGACAGAGATACAAAGTGCAGGTCTCCTCACAGACAGAGATATAAAGTGCAGGTCTCACATACAGAGATACAAAGTGCAGGTCTCCTCTAGGACAGAGATACAAAGTGCAGGTCTCCTCTAGGACAGAGATACAAAGTGCAGGTTTCCTCACAGACAGAGATACAAAGTGCAGGTCTCCTCAAAGACAGAGATACAAAGTGCAGGTCTCCTCTAGGACAGAGATACAAAGTGCAGGTCTCCTCAAAGAATGACATACAAAGTGCAGGTCTCCTCTCAGACAGAGATGCAAAGTGCAGGTCTCCTCTAGGACAGAGATGCAAATTGCAGGTCTCCTCTAGGACAGAGATACAAAGTGCAGGTCTCCTCTAGGACAGAGATACAAAGTGCAGGTCTCCTCTAGGACAGAGATACAAAGCGCAGGTCTCCTCTAGGACAGAGATACACAGTGCAGGTCTCCTCTAGGACAGAGATACACTGTGCATCTCTACCCATAATGTCATTCTCATTTAATGTGACAGCCAAGAACAGAGGAGGAACAATGTTTCAAGTCCCAAGGCTCGACAAAGTATCTGTCCGATCTTCCTTCTCTTACCGGGCATCTCACAACTGGAACAACCTACCTGAGACTCTCACAGCCACCACCAGTCTAAGTTCTTTCAAAACCAAAGCTATCTCACATTTTAATGTGGAATGTAACAGTTACATACGGCTATAACTTATTTTATATTTAACTGTTCATGCTGTCTTTATATTTAATGTATAACCCTGTTTACCTAATGTAATGCAATGTCTCTATATATAATGTATAACCTTGTTCACTTAATGTAACTACAGTATGTATTTGTAGCCATGTGCCCAGGACATACTTGGAAACGAGAGGTAACTCTCAATGTATTACTTCCTGGTTAAACATTTTTTAAATAATTATGGACCTTTCATCAGGCAAAAATATTTAAGAGTTAATGTAATTCTGCTTTAAGATACAAAATCGGGGATTTAACCGCAATTTGTGTTGTACTTTTATGTAAGGTGTGTCTTATTAATACCGTGGCACTAAGATACTAACTAGAGCTCAGAGTGATTATCCAAATGAATGAAAAAATACTTATAACAAAATAGGCTAATTGCCTATAAATTCCCTAAAATGTACATGGTACAACTAGAAAAAAACACAACGATGTTCCAGTGACTTATTAAGAAGGTCTTTCAGATGAAGCTTCTATATAATAGGAGTCTTCCTACCTCCTCCATAGAGTAACAAAAGCTGCAATGATAAAAAGTGCAATAGAACCTCCTTTGTTGAAGTATGTTTTAATCATTTTAAAACAAATTCATGATTCTCAGCACCGGACAATCACAAACCAGCGTCTTGTAAGTGTGCTCAAAGTAGAAGTAACTTAGCTCCTCAATCCCTGCATGTCCCGATTGTGGTCAGCTCTCCCTCCGTCCAAAGACATGCCTCTCCATGAAGCTCAGCCTCAGATCGTCTGGGCAGTGTCCTGGTGATGGAAGAGATTGAGTAACGGAGCTCCGGTTGGCAAAAGAAACACAACACTAGTTTTGCAGATCATTCATCTGTTTTGTCAGGGGTCAACGAAGCAGATGAACGATCTGCAAAATGTCTGTTGGGGTTAGTTATTTAGTTTATGTAATCGATGTTTCAGCTCACAATAGATCCTTTCTCAAGACTCAAGTCTCTATTGTGAGACAAAACATCGATATGAGTCAATACATTTTTAATTTGTTCTATAAAGACCCAGTGTGTCTGTTACCTGCTTGCTTATACCCACTTCTATTTACAACTTACACGAAGGCAGGTGTAGTTAGTTAGTTAGTTAGTTGCAGTGTAGGCAGGTGTAGTTACCTTGGTGACGTACTACTAATGTGTGTGTGTATATATATATATATATATATATATATATATATATATATATGTATATGTATATATATATATATATGTAGCCATGCATAACAATGTCTACAATCATCTCTCCTGCTGGCAGTAAAACTTGGTAAGTTACAGGAATGCCAGCAGTAATTATGGAGGTTTGCCCTCACACCCTGGTGAGATGCCCTATGTATGGATGGGAGTGGCTACCTGCTCTGAGTCCCTAGTTAGTGACATCAGAGATGCGCCTGCTTCCTGAGGTATATAAGGCACTGCACTGCCTAAAGTTAGGGCGTGTGGTTGCTGCGAGTTGATGATGCAAGGTGAAGCAGCCAGTTAAAGGTGCCCACTAGTGCAGTAACTAGTGGCATCAAATTATATCAAGCCAGAGAAGGCCAACTGTGTCCAGGGACCAGGCACAGGGGTGATCTCCCTATGGGGAGAGGGAATCCCACTCCATTGGGAGGGCGTACCTTTTAAAGGGAATCACGGAACAATGTGTGGCTGAGACAATGACTGTGAGGGGCAGCTGGCCCTTACCACCACGCACAATAAATATGGCTTGTTCAACGAGAACCCCATGGTGTGAGTCTGCAATTACTCTCCAGGGGCCCTCACCAACAAGAAGGAGTTCCTCATCAGGACCATCTACCTGCATACGCATAGATCCTGATGAGGTGGAGGCGCTGCACGTGATGTAAGTAGGACTCGCACCCACTACCTCAGCTACCTTTCTGATTGACATCCCCGAATACCATCATGCGGGAGACTCAGGAGTCCTGTTGCCTACAGGTGCACCACCATACACTGACATGTAACGGGGCTGGATAGACCACAGGGGCCAATGTAAGATTGGGTGGGTCAGACCAGACACGAACAGGCGTTACATATATATATATATATATATATATATATATATATATATATATATATATATATATATATATATATATACATATATATATATATATACATATATATATATATATACATATATATATATATATATATATATATATATATATATATATATATATATATATATATATATATATATATATGGATTAAAAATGTGAACCTGAATATTTGGTAAAATCAGGGAGTAAAATATAATTAGGAAAAAGAATATATAAAATGGGTGGAGTAATCATCAGATGCATAAGACCAAGTAATACTGTAGGTAGGAGTGGATACTGGGGAAGTAAGTAGGCACAAAATATTTTTGAATTTGATGCAGAATTGGAGTGAATGCCATTGTAAGAGTTCAAGAAATGTATAAACCTAGAAGCCATAATCCAATACACTGTAACATACTGAACCCGGGTAGATTTTTCTTACTTTATTACTCAATAATATAAACATTCTTGTATGGCTATGTACCCAAACCTAGTCAATGTGTCTCATTGTCATTGGGAAGAATTTCAGAACAGGAAATGGTAGATCTTATACCCTGCTGCTATCTAATAAACAGCATACAGGGCAAACATCAGTGACATGTCTAACGTTAAATACAAATGTAATATGGATTTAGCATTTCACAGCTAGAAGCTACAATTTGTAGGTCATAAAATAGATATCAGTTTAGGGCTCTCCCAACTCAGTGAACTCTTGACTTCAAGCTGTTACACACATGTTCATATACTACAGGCCCTTACTCTTAAACCACTTGGTACGGCCCTGATACAGACCTGCGTTATGGATTATGGCTGTGCTATCATGACTGTTGGGAGACTTCTGTTTAAAGTCCTGTTTATAACTTTTTATCTGTGAATGGGATCAGGCCGAAATGTTGCAGTTTTTTTTAAGATTTGGGGGCTTGGAATAGGGAGCACACAATTCGGAAGTGCTGCCACCGATGCTGCTGAATCAAGTATCCAATCAGAACTTCTATACCATAGGAAAAAATATTCGGGCATCACGCTGTCTTGTTGAAGAAAATATATATATTTATTTAAACAGGGTGAATGTTTCAGTCTAACCTTGAACCTTTGTCAAGATGAGACAATGGTCCGACGTTGCACCAAAATGTCAATCCTGTGTACATTTTTCTTCACTAAGAGCGCTGGATGCCTTGCTATTTGTTCCCACAAAAAAATGGATTTTTCCAAAATTTCTTTTACAAAATTCACGCACCTCTAGAGCTAGTCCAAGGAGGGTAAGTTGTTATTTTTGTAGGAATATAATAGGGATGCTCCCTCTGAATTTCTTGCTGATATATAGGTTACAGCTTGTTTACAACTGGGAAAGCCTGTGATTTTGTGGGTGGTAACAACTCCTCCCCCTGCTGCTCAGAAATTCCTTGTCTTTCTTGGCTGTCAAGGACAGATGAAACCACTTACCTACTTTCCTTCTCGGGCACCTGGTCTTGGGCTGAGCTATTTCTGACTGTGTTCTTCCTTGACCTTGCACAACTGTATAAGATATTAAATGCAGCAGACAAAATCTCTTAAAAAGTCTATGTAAAAAACAAAAGAAATCTAAAAGTGAGTGTTCAGTGGACTTGTCTGCATCACTACCAAACCGCCTTATCTGCATCACTACCAAACTGCCTTATCTGCATCACTACCAACTGCCTTATCTGCATCACTACCAAGCCGCCTTATCTGCATCACTACCAAACCACCTTATCTGCATCACTACCAAACCGCCTTATCTGCATCACTACCAAACCACCTTATCTGCATCACTACCAAACCGCCTTATCTGCATCACTACCAAACCGCCTTATCTGCATCACTACCAAACCGCTTTATCTGCATCACTACGAAACCGCCTTATCTGCATCACTACCAAACCGCCTTATCTGCATCACTACCAAACCTTCTTATCTGCATCACTACCAAACCTTCTTATCTGCATCACTACCAAACTGCCTTATCTGCATCACTACCAAACCGCCATATCTGCATCACTATCAAACCTTCTTATCTGCATCACTACCAAACCGCCTTATCTGCATCACTACCAAACCGCCTTATCTGCATCACTACCAAACCTTCTTATCTGAACCACTACCAAACCGCCTTATCTGCATCACTACCAAACCGCCTTATCTGCATCACTACCAAACCTCCTTATCTGCATCACTACCAAACCTTCTTATCTGCTTCACTACGAAACCGCCTTATCTGGATCACTACGAAACCGCCTTATCTGCATCACTACCTAAACCGCCTTATCTGCATCACTACGAAACCGCCTTATCTGCATCACTATCAAACCTTCTTATCTGCATCACTACCAAACCACCTTATCTGCATCACTACCAAACCTTCTTATCTGCTTCACTACAAACCGCCTTATCTGCATCACTACGAAACCGCCTTATCTGCATCACTACCTAAACCGCCTTATCTGCATCACTACCAAACCTCATTATCTGCATCACTACCAAACCGCCTTATCTGCATCACTACCAAACTGCCTTATCTGCATCACTACCAAACCACCTTATCTGCATCACTACCAAACCTTCTTATCTGCTTCACTACGAAACCGCCTTATCTGCATCACTACCAAACCGCCTTATCTGCATCACTACCAAACCGCCCTATCTGCATCACTACTGAACAGCCTTATCTGCATCACTACCAAACCTTCTTATCTGCATCACTACCAAACCTTCTTATCTGCATCACTACCATAATGCCTTATCTGCATCACTACCAAACCGCCATATCTGCATCACTATCAAACCGCCATATCTGCATCACTATCAAACCTTCTTATCTGCATCACTACCAAACCGCCTTATCTGCATCACTACCAAACTGCCTTTTCTGCATCACTACCAAACTGCCTTATCTGCATCACTACCAAACCACCATATCTGCATCACTACCAAACCTTCTTATCTGCATCACTACCAAACCTTCTTATCTGCATCACTACCAAACCTTCTTATCTGCTTCACTACGAAACCGCCTAATCTGCATCACTACGAAACCGCCTTATCTGCATCACTACGAAACCGCCTTATCTGCATCACTACCTAAACCGCCTTATCTGCATCACTACCAAACCTCATTATCTGCATCATTACCAAACCTCATTATCTGCATCCCTACCAAACCTCATTATCTGCATCAGTACCTAAACCGCCTTGTCTGCAGCTTAAACATTGCATACAGTATGTGACAATGGGGTAAGGGAAGCAGACTTGAGTGACACGTGGAAGACATTTAGATACTCATAGGTTCTCTATCTTTCAAGTACTTTGTACAAGGGGCAATTTTTTACCGACCATAACCATGGTGTCTGATTTTCAGTGTTTGTGTCAGTCGCAGCAGAATCAAAAACCAGGAATTCAACACTGACAGGCAGCAGCATTAACAATAAGCTATAAGGGTTTGGTGTACCTGTGAGCTCTGCAAGCAAACCAGATCAATCAGCTTTTCCTTGCCCCTGTTCACAATCAGCTTCTCAAACACACCCCTTCACTTACTTTAAAGCTGCCTGCTTCCTGTTTCCAAGTAGCCGGATCAAAAGGGTTCAGTCATATTGTTCCAACATCTCTGTTTCCTGAAATGTTTGCCTTATCTGGATCACTACGAAACCGCCTTATCTGCATCACTACCTAAACCGCCTTATCTGCATCACTATGAAACCGCCTTATCTGCATCACTATCAAGCCTTCTTATCTGCATCACTACCAAACCACCTTATCTGCATCACTACCAAACCTTCTTATCTGCTTCACTACAAACCGCCTTATCTGCATCACTACGAAACCGCCTTATCTGCATCACTACCTAAACCGCCTTATCTGCATCACTACCAAACCTCATTATCTGCATCACTACCAAACCGCCTTATCTGCATCACTACCAAACTGCCTTATCTGCATCACTACCAAACCACCTTATCTGCATCACTACCAAACCTTCTTATCTGCTTCACTATGAAACCGCCTTATCTGAATCACTACCAAACCGCCTTATCTGCATCACTACCAAACCGCCCTATCTGCATCACTACTGAACAGCCTTATCTGCATCACTACCAAACCTTCTTATCTGCATCACTACCAAACCTTCTTATCTGCATCACTACCAAATTGCCTTATCTGCATCACTACCAAACCGCCATATCTGCATCACTATCAAACCTTCTTATCTGCATCACTACCAAACCGCCTTATCTGCATCACTACCAAACTGCCTTTTCTGCATCACTACCAAACTGCCTTATCTGCATCACTACCAAACCACCATATCTGCATCACTACCAAACCTTCTTATCTGCATCACTACCAAACCTTCTTATCTGCATCACTACCAAACCTTCTTATCTGCTTCACTACGAAACCGCCTAATCTGCATCACTACGAAACCGCCTTATCTGCATCACTACGAAACCGCCTTATCTGCATCACTACCTAAACCGCCTTATCTGCATCACTACCAAACCTCATTATCTGCATCATTACCAAACCTCATTATCTGCATCCCTACCAAACCTCATTATCTGCATCAGTACCTAAACCGCCTTGTCTGCAGCTTAAACATTGCATACAGTATGTGACAATGGGGTAAGGGAAGCAGACTTGAGTGACACGTGGAAGACATTTAGATACTCATAGGTTCTCTATCTTTCAAGTACTTTGTACAAGGGGCAATTTTTTACCGACCATAACCATGGTGTCTGATTTTCAGTGTTTGTGTCAGTCACAGCAGAATCAAAAACCAGGAATTCAACACTGACAGGCAGCAGCATTAACAATAAGCTATAAGGGTTTGGTGTACCTGTGAGCTCTGCAAGCAAACCAGATCAATCAGCTTTTCCTTGCCCCTGTTCACAATCAGCTTCTCAAACACACCCCTTCACTTACTTTAAAGCTGCCTGCTTCCTGTTTCCAAGTAGCCGGATCAAAAGGGTTCAGTCATATTGTTCCAACATCTCTGTTTCCTGAAATGTTTGCACCAGTTTCTTCCTGACCTGTCCAGTTTGCAGATTACCTCGACTGTGGGCTGTTTTGATCCTGCTCCCGCACTATTTAACCTGTCCCAACTAATGCCAGATTTGACTTACTGTAGCTTTTGCCTCATCATATATGTTTTGTGTTTGTCCCAAATCTGTATTTTGTGTATTGTCCAGCTATTGGGAATCTCTTCCTGACACTGTCACCTCCCTTTTCTGCTGTGTAGTAAATCACAAACAACTTTCTTTTAACAAATGTCTGATAATTGTAATATGTGCATTTTCAGAGAATTTTCCTTTTTTTTAATCATAGTTGGTATTTAAATAAACATATAGGCATTTTTTGTTTTAGTATTTGCAATTTCTTTTTCCACTTCCAAAATTCACCGGATACCGATTTATCAAAACACAGTCATACTATTAGTGTTAGGACAACACTCATTATTAAGGTACATTAATGTCCTAAAGATGTCTCCATACTCAGTAAAAAGTAGTCACAAATACTAGAGTAGCCATGGCTGGTCATACTATACTTTCTGCCTCCGGTCACGTAAGTCCCAGTAGTTATAGGCAGTGGCAGGCTATCCTGTGGGGTTTACCCCCCCTCATGCAACCTCCTTGAATGGCAGGAGTGCAGGTGAGGGGTGGTCTGTGAGTTACCCAATCTGGGTGCAACCCAAGTCCCCTCCCCTGCTGCACAAAGGAGGAGGCACTCCAAATTATAGTGCGTTGAGCTCTCCCCCTCCTGGGATAGAGACATGCAGTTGAGCTCCCCCCCCCCCCCCCCGGGGTACAGACATGGAGCTCTGAGTCACTTCCAGTTGGGAGTGAGACATGCCTTCAGCCCCTCCTGGGGATGAGTGCAGCCAAGATCTGAGCAGAGCAAAAGGCCTCAAGACTGCAAGAAGGCCAATACCATCCAGAGGTCTGGGACCTATCCATCAAACCCATGCATACGCTGTAATGACAACTGCAGTGGCTGCTACAAATAAAGGACCCTGTTTTATATACCTTTACCTAAGTTACAGTCTATTGGGTAAAGGTATCAGAGAAGACTGTCATGGTGGGGACTGTCTCCAGTACACCTGGAGCCTGCTATGACTGGAGGCGCTGACACCATGAGAAGAACCTGAAGGATCACCAAAAGCCTTTCCTGTTTCCCCTTACCATTGCAGACCCTCAGCATCTCCTGGACCCTCACAGGTATTTAGCACCATGACACCTGTAGCAATAGCAAGATCTCCCAGAGGGAGGGTGGTGGGGGAGGGGGGGAAGCAGTGCTGCACTAGTATACCCCTAACAAGACCATGAATGTCGGTCAAAAAGTAGAAAGACTGTATCAGAAGAAAGTCGACAAACTGGAAGCCCAGTGTTTCAGCTCCTAGAATGTACCTCCTCAGGACAGGGTCGAATAAATCTTTTGACTTTTTTTACTACCCTCTCGTGCTCATCATGCTGGAACTTTACTTGGGCGATGCTAGTTTGCCAACATGCAGCATTACTTCTATCATCACAAACAATGCACAGAATGCTGCTTCTCAAATTGTAACCATTATTTGTCCTATCTGGTTGCTTTTTTCGACTGAAATCTACATTGTGTAAAATGAATCAAATGCCAGGCAAAGAATGGTGGAACATTTCAAAAGATAATCATATCAATAGTTTTATATAATGTACCAAAAATCCCATACAGCAATGTATTTTTATACGCAAATGGATGGCTAAACTATGCTCATTTGCATGCTAAAAGGCCGATATAACAATTTAACATTAAATGTATTACATGTATTAAATGCATTTATGCACTTTAAGTAATGCTGCTTAAACCTGAACTGATTGCTTTATAAAACATTTATATTAGAATGCATGTTTCATTATGTTCTTGAATGTCATTGAATGAAAAGCTTTGAAAAACAGGCTCCCAATGTAATGTACAGTAAGTTTCTATCCCCAATATACAGTACTTCCATAGCTCTGGAGGGGAGATCTTAATAGAGAACTATGTCAGTTTAGCCACAACAGACCACATGCCCCATAATTTCCTACATGTTTATGTTTGTCATCTGGAATACTACTATGCAACACTACTAATATTACCATTTGCTATGCAATGATATATCCAAATAAAATAATGGATCTGGTACCATGGGAAAAAAATGATACAATTCATGTCATTATTTTTGTTCCATGATGTGAACTGACAGCTTTTCAGAATTCTTACTTTTTTTGCTAGTGCATAAGCAAATAACCACAATTACTATAGATCTTCATAGAATAATCTGTGAGATTGAGGAAGCTAAAATACTTTTGCAAATGGAGAAGGCATCAAAACTGTGTCATGTTTGCATAATGGATGATTGTAATTATCCAGACATAGACTGGGGCAATGAGATTAGCGTTACAACAAAAGGAAACAGGTTTTTGGGGGTGCTTAAAGACAATTATATGACTCAAATTATTGAGGAACCAACCAGGAGACGGGCAATACTGGATTTGGTAATATCAAACAATGTAGAAGTAATAACAAATATTCAAGTCCTGGAACATTTGGGTAACAGTGATCATAACATGGTTTCATTTTAAATTAATTATCAAAAAACAGATTACTTGGGTTCAACAAAGACCTTAAACTTTAGAAAGGCAGATTTTAATAAACTGGGGTCTAATTTACAAATAATACACTGGTATGATGTTTTTGCAGGGAAAATGTTGAAGATAAATGGGCAGTCTTTAAAACATTGTTAGAAAAGCACACTTATCAGTGTATACCCTTGGGTAATAAGTATAAAAGAAATAAGTCAAAACCAATGTGGCTAAATAAACAGGTAGGGGAGGAAATGGACAAGAAGAGGAAGGCGTTTGGATTCTTTAAATCAGAAGGGACGGAGACATTGTATAAGAATAATAAGGAATGTAACATAAATTGCAAAAGAGCAACCAAACTAGCAAAAATGGATAATGAAAAAATGATTGCAATAAAAAGTAAGGTCAACCCTAAAAAGTTCTTTAAGTACCTTAATAACAGGGAAGAATCAATATCAATAGTAGTGCTGCAGTAGAAAGCCACAACCTCCATATTAATTAACTGAGGAAGAAGTTCACAAGCAGCTTCAACAATTTTAAGTAAATAAGGCACCTGGCTCCAATGGCATATATCCAAGAGATAATAAAGGAGTTAAGTTCAGTAATAGCCAAACCATTACAGTTAATTTTCAAGGACTCCATTTCCTCAGGCTCAGTACCACAAGATTGATGTAAAGCAGACGTGGTGCCTATATTTAAAAAGGGAGCTAGATCACAACCAGGGAATTACAGACCTGCAAGCCTGACTTCAATAGTGGAAACTCTTTGAAGGTTTAATACGGGATAATATTCAGGAATACCTAATGGAAAACAAAATTATTAATAATAGTCATCATGGATTTATGAAGGATAGATCATGCCAAACTAACCTTATTTGTTTTTTTGAAGAGGTAAGTAGGAATTTAGAACAGGGTAATCCAGTTGATGTGGTCTACTTAGATTTTGCAAAGGCTTTTTATACAGTTCCTCACAAGAGGTTGGTGTACAAAATAAAGCAAATTGGACTCAGTAATAATATATGCACCTGGATTGAAAACTGGTTGAAGGACAGACAACACTGGGTTGTCATAAATGGAAGTTTTTCAGATTGGGCTAAAGTCGTGAGTGGAGTACCTCAGGGATCGGTACTGGGACCCCTGCTTATTAACTTGTTTATTAATGACCTTGAGGTTGGCATCGAGAGCAAAGTCTCCATCTTTGCTGATGATACTAAATTGTGTAAGTAGAATCAGAGCAGGATTTCATTTCTCTCCAGAAGGACTTGGAGGGACTGGAAACTTGGACAGGTAAATAGCAGATGAGGTTAAATACAGATAAATGTAAGGTAATGCATTTTGGAAGTGAGAAACAACTTCTAACAGCACTCTAAGGAGATAATAACAGTGATGGGTATAATGTGACTTAGACAGTGATTGTGAAAAATAATAATAATATACAATATTGTGCAAATAAAGTGCAAATAAGTGAAATAAGTAAAAAATGCTGCTCAAAACCCTTGGAAGGATGGTCCACAGGAATCCCTCTTGCTGGAACGTGTGGAAATTGAAGGGGAGCGCAAACTCATTCAGTGGTGAATATGTGGGATGAAAAATAAACACAATAGTGCAACACAGTCTCTATAAATGTATCTCCAATTTCAGTAGACTTCTATAAATTCAGAACTCACATTTTATCTGAAATCAACGAGCATGTAACCCAAACTCAAGTGGGTATTGAATGATGTAGTGTATTCGTGTAGGTCCTCTCTCTCTTTGTATCCTAGGGTTCTTGGGGATGTCTGGATGTCACTCAGAATGATGTGATGGCAGTCGTGTATACATAAGAAAACGGAAAGCCAAACATATTGTGTACCATATAAAATGACAATTTTAATCTCTAAAAAACCATATAGGTGTATGCTTACATCAATAAAACATGTACTGGGCACATAAGAAAAGTGAACTCTGCCTCCCAATTCTCACCTCCTCTGCACGAAACTCCTGTTGCGTCACTTCCGGTTTGCCGGCGTCTCGTTTCTGGTATCGCGGCACGGGTGAATTCACCGAATGAGGTGCAGACCAGTGCAGGTGAGTGGCGTCAGCAGGGCGCTTCCGACTCAACGCGTTTCACTGTTTTCGCTTCGTCAGGAGTTTTGACTTACTAAACATACAGTGGGAATCTATCACACGTGGCTCTTCACAGGTAACAAAGTATATTGCCTACTAACAAAATTGTCAAAGGCAAATATTTAGTATAGTCACCAACAAACTTGAGTGGTTATAATTGTAATTGCACGTTTTTCCCGATGGTATTGCAGCAGTTGAAGATGGGAATTGCAGCATGTTATTCAAACTTGGCTGTAATCTCGCACCTTGTCACAGTCACGGGACAGTAAGTGTCGCTACATCTGTATCTGGGAGTGCAATGTAAAAAATATAGTGTTGTTTATAAAGTTACCTATAGTTACCTCAGATAATTCTCCACAAAGGTTGGAGGTTACACCACCTACAATCTCACTGAGATTTAGGACACCAGAAATGGGAGTACCAAATACAACATTTGATACTCCCCAGTATTGTTGGTGCAGTACTTAACTTCTCCGTAACTCCTATTTAATATACCAGAAATACAAACTGATACACGTGACAAAATACAGATTTAGCAGCTGTTGTCACGTGCTAATGATTACAATTGCGCAATTAGTTTGCAAAATCACAGGATTTGTCTCGTTGAAGCTCCATTTGTTTGCATTGAACATTGCACATTGCCCCCCACCCCCCCCCCCAAAATAGCAAATTGTTCAAACTTGTGCCAGCTGCAATGCGGTATCGTGCGATGATTACAGGTGTGATAACATCTGCTACATTTGCAAGAACAAAATACCTTGATGCAGTAATGTTGAAAATAGCTCTTTTAACATGCATTTCATGGCAAAACACATTTTCTTTTGGCTTCGTACTGTCCGTGGGTCCCAGAAGTAATTTTCTCTTAATTTTCGACAGTGAGAAATGAAAAGCCAAAGCACCTTATAGTATCTTGTCAGTAAATAAGATTATTTGTTTCTTGTAAAGAGTGTTGGGGAAAAGGTATTACTGCTCTGTAGAAACCATGTGTAGCTGATTCATTCACACTATGCCTCTGGAGTTTAGAACTTCCATTAATGTTTTTCTGATAATATCAATGTGTAAGGAAAAGGAAAAACGGATACACTGTTTCTACTCTACTGGGTGTATAATGAGACAGCGGCAAAACAGCTAAGGTTGCCCAGAAAGCATTTTTTCTCTAGATACTGTATCATGTGGGGTTCTGCAATCACACAACATAAATAGTAAACACCTCTCATAGTCTTATTGTACGTATAATAAGTCTCTCTGAATAGGAATATATAAATATACCGTAGATTTGAGGGGAAAATACAGTGTTCTATGACAAGTCCCATCTAGCTCTATGTTCAGTTAAAATAATCTTAAAAAATGTTCAATTACTGTAATGTACTTCCAATTTTTAGTAAGTAAAGTAACGGAGGGTAATAGTATTTATTATTCTGAACAAATCTAAAATAAAATCCAGATATATTTACCAATGAACTGCACAGGAAGCAAACCCCTATTTTTGCCTGCATATTGTATGATGTGTCAGTGATATTACTTTTTGACAAGAAAAGGTATATTAGATATCCATGTTTAAGTTGCATCTTTTTTTATTGACAAAGCAGCAGGTTAAAAAAAGTAGTCTTTAATACTTTTCTCTTTGAATATATTAGTTAGCTATTTGTATCATATACAGTATGTGCTCTTTTTGCAACAAAGTATTTCATTTTATGTAGGCTTACATAGTAGACCCTCCTACTTTTAACAGCTAAACCATCCTGTATAATAGCAGTGTCACGGAGGGCTACTTGTTTGAATAGCCAAAGTGCCGGATTAAGACTTTGCGAGGCCCTCAAACTATGATAAAGACCCCACCCCGCCCCAAAATATATATATATATATATATATATATATATATTTTTTTTTAAACCAGAGACATAACATAAAACACAGACAAAGCACAGTGCACATCCAGAAAAACTTATATATGGTACAGTGCCTAAATATACATGTATAAATAACTAATAAATAAAATGGTCTTTTAGTTTAACATTTTGGCAAAAAAGACCATTTTATTTATTAGTTATTTATACATGGATGTAGCCGTGACCCCTGATTCACCCCAAAGAGCGGGAGGTTGCGCTTGCAAGGAGTAGTTGCAAAAGCCCGCGAAGGAGGAGAGTGCATTTGGCGGGAGGGAGCAGTCCCTTGACCCAGCAGCCCTGCGGGGAGGGTCAGGTGAGAGAGCCGAGCCAATGGCTGAGGAGGTGCCGGAGATATAGGCAAGTGGTTGCGCGCACGTGGAGCTAGAGCTGGTTGGAGAGGAGATGGAGAGTCTGTGAGGGGAGGTTGAACCGTCCCGGCGCAGGCCATGTGCCCCAGGCCCAGTTAGCCCTGAGTCACCTTAGAGACAAGCTGAGCTAGGGATCGCCTTAGTGAGGTTCCTGTTCCCATAGTATCTGTAAGCCTTGACCGGGACTATACTGTCGAGAGGGAGGTCAGGGCTCAGACCCCCACTGGTGTTGCCGGAGTCCGGGTGGGATCGCCCCGGACCCTAGAGGGAGCGAGAGAGATAGAACGGTGTCGACGTACCGAGACCCTTTGTGAAGATCGTGGCAGTCCCGAGCACCGGAGTGCTCGGCAAGTATTTCATCAAGTGCACCAACGGTACCATTCATTCACCCGAGACACAGTGGCTGCGCAGCCACCCATACACACACATAGGGCCTGCTGTGAGCGGGAGGACTAATCCGTAAGGATCGGACACGGGGTGGGATCACCCGGTAGCGGGTGTGGGAAGTATTGTTGGCGTCCGCTGTGGCGCATGTTGTGGGGCGTCCGCCGTGGCGCAAGATAGTGTTGGCGTCCGCCGTGGCACGCTATGTAACGCATATATATATAGGAATGTTATGGCATTTAATTAACTGTGAGTTTGGTCTGCAAGTAAAAGAGATTGGTTTAGAACTTGGCTTTGTGAGTGTAATTCTTGCATATACGTCCTGCGAAGACCCACTCCCCCTTTGGCGGGAGCTGTCGCAGGTGGAGGCGCTGCACCCGTTATAAATATTGCGCGCACCCCAGGCTCTCCGTGGCAGAGACTTAGGCCCTGTGAGCTGCAGGTAATACAGCACAGAGTAGCGGCTTGCTAGTGATAGGAAGCAGGGCTACATGTATATTTAGGCACTGTACCGTATATAAGTTTTTCTGGATGTGCACTGAGCTTTGTCTGTGTTTTATGTTATGTCTCTGGTTTTAAATATATATATATTGCCATGCTCAGTAGCACTCCTCTGTGAAACTTCTATGCTTATATATATGTTGTGGGTATTTTGGGGGTTCAATTTGAGCTTGTAGGTGTTCTGTATGTTATATATATAGTCAGATAAGGCAGTTGGCACTCCAATAGGTGCTGGTAAGCCACAGGTGCACGTCCCATATAGAGAATGTAGTTATACGTTACCGTTCCAAGGATTGGTAAACAAGAGACAGCACTCAATGTTGAAAATCAAAGTGTATTAGTGATAGCAAAAATACATCCAGAAACCCAACGTTTCGGTCTTACGTTGGATTTCTGGATGTATTTTTGCTATCACTAATACACTTTGATTTTCAACATTGAGTGATGTCTCTTGTTTACCAATCCTTGGAACGGTAACGTATAACTATATATATATATATATATATATATATATATATATATATATATATATATATTGTAGAAAAAATTATTAATACAAATAAAAGATTTTTATTTGATAATTACATTGGCAGACTTTTTTTCATGACCGAAAATTATTTGATTATAAACTTACAAAAAAAACCTGATTTCAAAATGTAAAAAAATGTTCTTGATTTTTAGAAAGTAAATTTATCGCTGATATTATTAAATGATATGCTACGAAGCTTCTCACTTTCCATGCGAAGGAAGCTTTCCTTGGTCATTCTTAGCTCCTTATATATTATAGGTATTTGAGAAAAAAATACTTTGTATTTGGAGGCTCCTTAAATTGTGAGGCCCTGCCTAAGCCATCGCTTATACATAAATTCAGCACTGAGGCAAACCATATCATGTCAGTTTCACTGAGGGCTACTTGTGTGGCTATTCAATATGTATTTATTATACTACATTCAATTTGCTATCCATATATTTGTCTTCTCTTTGTTTACTGAATTAACAATACTTTTAAGTTATAGTAATTCGGGGTACATTTCTAAACATTTATCTCCCACACAATACATGACTTCCTGCCATTCAATAATAGACAAACCAATAAATGGAAAATATTGTAAACAAAAGTAACATGCAGCTAATGAAAGTCAGTGCGATGGAATCTCCCTGAGAGTACAGTATGGGATAGAGGAGGACGTCAGATATGTAATAAATTCCGTACCCCATCAAATGCGTTCTAAAACATTTACAATCATAACATTGTAATTTTGAAAAATGATGAATCCGCTGAACAGGAAAGTGTTTAAGAAAATGTAAGGAAAGAGCAAATGGATGGCACGCAGATTACACTTCCGAGGAGCTCAGATGACAGCTGTATATATTTTTTATATTGCTCTAGGACTTTACTTTAAATGTTGTTTTTTTGCGTTAATCTCTTTTTGCCCCGAGGTCATTTTTTTTTAATGTGATACAGACTCTGTCTAACTCTGATAGATGTGTGTGACTAGCACAAGACAAAAAAAGGCTTTGACAAATTGGGTACATACGGCACGTAATGTGGCTTCCTGCAAAATGTGTATTGATTCATTTGATTATTGTGATGTTATTGCTCATTTGACAATTTTTTAAACCCATGCAAAGATCTCTCTCTCTCTCTCTCTCTCTCTCTCTCTCTCTCTCTCTCTCTCTCTCTCTTCTCTCTCTCTCTCTCTCTCTCTCTCTCTCTCTCTCTCTCTCTCTCTCTCTCTCTCTCTCTCTCTCTCTCTCTCTCTCTCTCTCTCTCTCTCTCTCTCTCTCTCTCTCTCTCTCTCTCTCTCTCTCTCACAAATAAAGAGATTTTTTTTTAAGGAAGTGGTTTGCATTTTTGCAAAAAAAAAGGCAAACTTTTTGTGGAAAGTTCATAAATGTTCATTAAAATAAAAAAATAAAAAAATTGGATTTTTCCTAAATTTTCCTTACAAACCAAAACAAGATTTTTTTTATAACCAAAATCAAAAGATGTATCAAAGTGCCTCTCCTTAGGGAGTCCTTTGATAAAGTCACCCGAGTGTGACGAAACGAGTCAGGGTACGTAATTGCAACATTACGTCATTACGCAAGTGAACACTTTACGGCCGGAGCGTGCATGGAGCTGGATTGAGGCTGCGTTGCTCGTAGACTGCATTCCAAGCAGAGACACAGAGCACTTTCTGTGTTGTTATCAGAGGATGAACTTGTATTGGTGAACCGGACGGAAAAATCGATCAGAACTGTTGGTGTGATCCAGGGCGGTGCATACCTCGTTGGCGGTAATTATTATCACAAATCGCTTGATTTACTAATACCTTTGTGAGTGTTCCTAATCCCTCTCCCAATCCCTTTTTAATATTAAATGTACTTTTTTACGCTATGGGGCGTGCACTCTCTGTCTTTTCGTTACTATATATATATGTATGTATACCACTGGGGACTATCATTAGAGAGCCTCTCTAAATAATCCACAGGCCTAATTGTGGGGAGAGAGAGACGTTGAATTTAGTAGTGTCTGCAGTTGTATACTGTATATATCTCCTCAAACGTCCATTCAAATCAGTTATGGCCTGAGGTACCTGGCTGGGAGAAATGTTAATTGAGATGCAAAGTATATTTAAATAAGTCCCATGCCACACTTCTTAAAAGGATTAATAAGCCTAGGGCAGGGGTGTGCAAACTGGGGGGGCACAAGATTTTGTATGGGGGGCGCGTCAGTTGCAGGTGTAACCAACTCTAGTCCTCAAGAGCTACCAGCAGGTTAGGTATTCAGATTATCCCTGCTTCAGCGCAGTTGGCTCAATCTTTGACTGCATCACCTTTGCTGAAGCAGGGATATCTTGAAAACCTGACCTGTTGGTAGTTCTTGAGGACTGGAGTTGGCTACTCCTGTTCTACATATATATGCACTAATTTGGTGCTACATGACGGATATGCACAAAGCAGGATACAGTGTAACAGAACAGGGACACAAATACTCACTGTGCCATCTGCCAGAGTGCCAGGCACATAGTGAATTGAATTACTTTATTTTAAAATAAATACAACTCTACAAACGGCAGGAAGTGATTCTGCTGGCTTCCCACAGCACACAGGGTGTTATTGGGTTGACAAGTCTAAGGCACCTTAGGAATGTGGAATGGTGTCAGCCGCAAGAGGATCAGAAGTTGAACCCATGGAACCTCTGTTGTCCAGGACAACAGCTCTAGCAGTGTGAGCACCACTTTCACAGGATACTTAGTTTTTAGCTCTACTTCCCATTGAGTGCTCATACCTGTACAAAGCAGTTTGCCGTCCTCTGGGGTAGAGAAGCATATCTAATACGCAGTCTTCTGCTATGAGACACCTTCTGGTGCAAGAAGACATGTTACAGGTCTTTTATGTGAATAGGCTGTAATGTATTCCAGCACCGAAGCTGCCTTATGGTATAACACTGCTTAGTAAATATGGCCCACGGTCTTTATCCTTTATAAAATTAGAAGTAATAACTTAAGTCACTAGCTCACTTAGTTATGTTACTTTCTCTCTGAAATCTGCTTTATTTGCTGGGCTCCACGTTGTTTGAACTTGTACAGTATGTGTCAGAAAACCTGTGTTTTATTTACTGTAACCCATAGCCTTCCGAACATATTATTTCTTTGTGCTTGAAGTCCTTTCAAGGTTACAACCAACAATATAGATAACCCTTGGAGGTATGCTGGTATTAGACAGTGGTGCACTGCTAGCCATCAGCAGGTTTAGCTTGCACTGCTGTGGCTGAGAAAAGCAGTGGTTGTGGGTTCTAGTCCTGCTAGATTATAACTCATTCCAGTCATTACGTTGGTGTTTTAGGCTTATACTGTACACTCCATATAGTTGGTATGGAAATCCTTGTAGGAAGTTTGTGATGGGACTCGTTTAAATATAAATGAGAGAATATATATTCAGCTGGAGACAATACTAAATTGAACGTTTCTCTCTCTTTTTCCCCCCTCTACTCTTTGGGTGTCCAGCTTCCTATTATGGTAGTTTGAATGCTACAGAACAAGGTCGTTTTCTGTTGGGGTTTGTGATGAACTGCAGCTGTTGTTCAGCAGTGCCCGGCACAAGGAGTTGGTCTGTGGCCGATGAGGGGTGCAATGCTCCAGAACCATTTTACAGTAGATAGTTTGGGGGTATTGTAATGGTTCCTTCCAGGATATTGAGTTTGTTTGTTTTTTTAACTTTTTTTGGCAGAAATCATGGTTAATCTTTGGTTATAATAGTCATACTTTAGGGGATTATAGGGAGGATGTCCAAGGCTTCACAAAACTGTGTTTAATGCTGAAATTAAGTTTTCCATTAAAACTTTTCAATATGGTTTACAGATTTATGCTTTTATAAATCTTGGCATTAGTTCTCGGTGGCTTCAGGCTCCATAAAGACAGGAATGTCATAAAGTTACTTGTTGAAGTACTGCCGAGTGGGGTGAAGGTTCCTTCCATTACTATATGTGAAGGGTGGTGTTTGTAAAGATTCTACGGTGTGTATAAAGATTATATGTCTTTCATATTTGTATGATTTGTTACTATCATTGCCCAGGTTAGAATATTGTTAGAACCCCTTTAAATAGTCCAATTATCAATTGATGATTATGTTTAATTATTATTATCGTTTATTTGTGAAGCGCCAACATATTTCGCTGCGCAGTACAATGGGGTACAGAGTAATGTATATTACAAAAACAAACAGTTACATACTGCACCGACACACTTTATTCGAGCAAATACCCAGTATGTACCTGGCAGATACCCGGAATGCGCCGCTCCTCACCTCTGACAAGCCCCGTTGCGTTTGCCTTCCCAGCCTGGGTTCATGCCTGGCTGACGGGCGGCTGATCTGTTAAATGATAATGATTAGGATTTAATAGGCTGCAATGCTTCGCGTGTCTACCAGATGGCATAAATTCATGAATTGTAATGCAGTATATATATATATACTGTGCTGTATTGCAGCCAGCGGGAATAAAATGCTTCAATCCCTGCCTGAAAATACCTCAATGCACTCGGGCAGAAAACAGTCACAAACCTCAATACACCCGGGTATACCCGAATTCGTGGGACTAGCCGAGCTCGAATAAAGTGTGTCGCCAGTGTACACCTGTGGACAAACATGCACAAACAGATACAGAGAGGTGATGAGCGCCCTGCTCGTCGGGAGATCTTACAGTGTAGAGGGAATGAGGTATGATGGTGAGAAAAGAAGGTAACGTGGCTGCTCATTGTAGGATAAGGTGTGGCTAAGGTTAGAATATGGCCCAGGCTGATAGTTGGAGCTATTAAGGTTTTGTTTTTTGGGGGCAGGGGGATGTTGCATAGGATGGAGATTGTCAAGACACAAAGCTGGTTCCAATGGGGTTACAGGGGGAGGTGAGTTGGATATTAGCGGTATGGTGAGTAGGCTTCCTGGGAAAGGTGAGTTTTCAGTGAGTTTTGAAACATTTGAAAGCTGAAGAAGAGTCTGATGCTACGTGGCAGGGAAATCCACAGGGAGGGGGCAGCACAGGAGAAGTCTTGCAGATGGAAGTGAGAGGAGGTAATAAGGTGGTAGGAAAGGCAGATGTCGTGGGCAGAAGTTTAATGGAGACAGTCCTATATAAGATCCACCTATATGGACTCACAATATAAACTGCAGAGGATGCCATTGATGGTGAAGCAGGTTGAGTCTTGATTGGGGAGAGCTGTTTGCCTGTGGAGATGGGAGTATCTGAGCTCAGCTTTAGGTGCGCATACTGTATGTATCACCAACCGAACATGATGTCAGATGCTGGGGGAGATGAGTGATCGGAGCTTCGAGGTCTGAACCGCATCGCTGGTACCATCTGCAGCTACGATTCCTGCTGTGCACTTGCACTACATGCCCGTTTTCATGTATAAAATGTGAGTGGAATGGCTACATGATATCATGTTTGAATATACTGTACTCTTCACACTATGTCCTGACTTTTCTTTGTTTGAATGTGCCACAAGAGAGACACACAAGAGAAGACAACAAGAGGAAATAACGTCTAACTGATGTGAGTCCATTTCTGACCCAATATTTACCTTTTCTTTGGTAAAATCTCCTGTGTTCCACCAATCCAAAGAAACCATTACCTATTTGAATAGACTAAGCACACAGTCTATGTGAAATTTGCAGCTGCAAAATCTATTGACTTATTTATTTTTTATTTTCAATGGAAGTAATTTTATTAATAACAATTATTATATTGTACATGGAGCTTTCAAAATAGTTTTTCATCCCACGGGCAGTACAAAGGACTCGGGGGCATCCCTTTAAGGTTGGAGGAAAGGAGATTTCACCAGCAACAAAGGAAATGGTTCTTTACAGTAAGGGCAGTTACAGTGTGGGATTCTTTGCCCATGGAGACTGTGATGGCAGATACAATAGATTTGTTCACAAAATGGTTGGGCATCTTTTTTAGAAAGGAAAGGTTTACAGGGATATACCAAATAAGTAAACATGGAAAGGATGTTCATATGTATACTAGCTGAGAGACCCGGCGTTGCCCGGGAGTACAATTTCCCACTCCTCCTGTCTGTTTCTCCACTCCCCCTCTCTGTTTGTGTTCCCCCCCTCCTCTGCGCATCTCCGTCCCCCCCCCTACAGCGTTCTACACACACACACACACACACACACACACACACACACACACACACACACACACACACACACACACACACACACACACACACACACACACACACACACACACACACACACACACACACACACACACACACACACACACACACGGTCCCCCACACACACTGTCGTCCCCCCCACACACACACAGACTGTCCCCCCCACACACACACACTGCCCCCCCCCACACACACACACTGTCCCCCCCCCCACACACACACACACTGTCATCCTTCCCACCACACATACACACACACACTGTGCCCCCCCCACACACACACTGTCCCCCCCCACACACACACTGTCCCCCCCACACACACACTGTCCTCCCCACACACACTGCCCTCCCACACACACACTGCCCCCACCCCACACATTGCCCCCCCCCACACACTGCCCCCCCCACACACACTGCCCCCCCACACACACACTGCCCCCCCCACACACATATACACTGCCCCCCCCACACACACACACACACTGCCCCCCCCTCACACACACACACTGCCCCCCCTCACACACACACACTGCCCCCCCCACACACACTGCCCCCCACACACATTGCCCCCCCACTCACACTGCCCCCACCACACACACTGTCCCCCCCCACACACACACTGTCGTCCTTCCCACCACACACACACACACACTGTGCCCCCCACACACACACACTGTCCCCCCCCCACACACCACCGGCCCCCCCACACACACACTGTCCCCCCCACACACACTGCCCCCCCACACGCACACTGCCCCCACCCCACACACTGCCCCCCCCACACACAAACTGCCCCCACACACACACACACTGCCCCCCCCACACACACACACACTGCCCCCCCCAAACACACACTGCCCACACACACACACTGCCCCCCCACACACACTGCCCCCCACACACGCTGCCCCCCCCACACACGCTGCCCCCCCACACACACTGCCCCCCACATACACTGCCCCCCCACACACTTCCCCCCCCCACACACACACTGCCCCCCCACACACACTGCCCCCCCCCAAACACACTGCTCCACCCACACACACACTGCCCCGACACACACACTGCCCCCCCACACACACTGCCCCCCCCACACACACTGCCCCCCCACACACACACTGCCCCCCCACACACTGCCCCCCCACACACACACACACTGCCCCCCGACCCCCCCCCCCCCCACACACACACACACACACACACACAGACACACACACACACACACACTGCCACCCCCCCACACACACACACACATCCCCCCCACACACACACTGCCCCCCCACACACACTGCCCCCCCCACACACACTGCTCCCCCCCCACACACACTGCCCCCCCCACACACACTGCCCCCCCACACACACTCCCCCCCCCCCCACACACACACAGCTTTGTATCCATTCTCCCCATGGATGTTTCCCTTGAGATTTGATACCGCATGACACATCTTTTACAGCAAGGCCTGGGTTTAACACAGTATAAGAAACCCACATAAAGAACATTCGGATTAAGATGATTTCACTTTTATACTGCTCATGTGCTCAAACAATTAATACAAAGAGAAGGCACAACCAAAATATGTTCAAACAAGTCCGTTTGGTGCCTGGAGCAATAATGTTCTCCTGTACACACTACAATGTCTATTCATGATGCAGTAAAATGGCGGGAAAATATTTCTATTTTATTGCAACATTTCAGTTGGTCCCTTTGTCAGGATAACATGGCATATTTTCAATGAGACACTGATTACAATAAAATAAAACACCTTGTTACAGTATGACTAAGCACAAATAGACACCAACTAGTCATTTTTATACCTGTCAGTAACTAGTGTACAAAGTGGAGATCGGTGAACGTCAAACTCACTTATTTTTCACCAACAAAATAGGTTGATACATTCATGACAAAGTATTTTTTTAGTCCGACAAGTCGAAGCAAAGTGTTACATTTAGAACTGTTTGCCAGGAGATAATGGGGAAGGACGGGGTTGCAGACCTGCCTGAGACATGCAAATGCCCCACAAGGAGTATTTGTATTTACTGTACATTTAGAATAACATTGTAAAATGTTACCTACACAGTAGAGCAGCCATTAACCTGTGTCCACCGGTATCTCTCCACATGTTGTCCAGATCAGTGTTTTTGGAGGTATTTACTGTATGTCAATGGGTATTTTACTAAACAAAACAGCCACTTTACAAGGTTCCCAAGTTGGGTGAAATGTTCACACATCTCTGCTACAAAGACACAACAATTGTATTTTGTGGGTTTTCTGCTTCTCCACTTTGCATGCCAAGCTTAGCTTTATAAGCTGTGTACTGCACAACATACTGTAAAAGATTGAATACTATATCAAGGGTACAACCATTTGATGCCATTATACAGAAGTCTGTAGTTCAATATCTGTATAAGGTGAGAACAGGAGAAGAACGCTGGGACATTCACATTGACTTACAGTACTATACGCCGCTTTTCTTCCCAGTTGATGCCTAGTAATTATGATTAGGTGACTTTAGTGTTACGCCTTGTTTTTCCAAGACAAAACCTTTTTGGCAATAGAAATATCCATGTAAAGAACAAAAAGTAGCTGCAGAATAATGCAAGGTATGTTACCTTTAGTATGTGCTATACAACAGCACCATGTAGTAGAGTGTAATAGTAACTATAGCAGCATAATGAATGTTTCTTTGTGGTACTGTACCTGTAATTATAGATCATATACATGCAACATGAAAGATTGGAATAAATGGCACATTATCACAGATCTTTCTTCCATTAATCATGACAAAGAATACAACCTCTAATACTCAGATAAAAGCAAAGCTTACTGTATGGATGGGTCATTTTATTCCTCAGTGATTACTTTTAATTCTGTTTTGGTGCTCACATTTATACTAAAAATAACAAAAAAAAAGAGCAAATAAAAATCCAGAAATTATGCTTAATATGTTTTATAGTCTCTACAAATTCTGACAGCTGAAAACGGAAAAATATCTGTCTTGTAGAAAACAGAAGCAATAGATTACAATGACTACATGCAAGATAACAGCATGTCTATCTTTCTATCACTAGTGTATTACAATTAAAACAAACACATTTATATCTATTGGTTGCTATAGCTGCAGTGCACTGCATGTACTAGTAATTAATGTGTGAATATTCTAGGGATTATATTTATATATCATCATCTTCAGCCCTTGTCTATCCACTGCGGAATGATGCCCCCCAAAGATCATCTAAGCACTGTGGTTGGAAGCCTCTCTTCTCCAACATATTTTCTGATTTCATACTAAATTCTTACTTTTGGTTGTTGTCTTGGACTTTTGATATCCTTTGGAATTTAGTCGAGTACCATATTTGTCCAAGAATGCTAATTTCTTCTTGTGATGTGTCCAACACACTGCCATTTAAATTTGTTCACCCTTTTAATGATGACACAGACTTGTGTTTGCTTCTAACAAATTCATTCTTTTAACTTTCTTTGGGTAATACCTAGCATAAATCTCTCCATACTTCTTTGTGTTGTCTGAAGCTTCTGCATTATGTTTGCATTTTGGGTCCAAGTTTCACATCCATATGTAAGCATAGGCAGAATACAACGTTCGAACACAATCTTCTTGAGACACAGTGTAAGGTTTGAAGATTGTCTGGTTTCACAAAAGCATTCCATCACCATCTTCATTGTCCTATTGATTTTTATTAGATAGGTTTCCAACAATTAAAACTCGCTGACCAAGGTAGACATCATTTTCTATGTGTTCGAGTTTTATTCCACAGCCACTCTACCCAGGAGCGGTCACCCTACCAATATCTCTCCAAGAACAAACCTGCAAATCATCCAGGAAGTCACAAAGAACCCCAGAGTAACATCCAAGGATCTGCAGGCTACTCTCGCATTAGCTAATGTGAGTGTTTATGACTCGACTAGCAGAAAAAGACTGAACAAGAATAGTGTTCATGGACGTATAGCCCGGAGGAAACCACTGCTCTCTAAAAAGAACATTGCTGCCCATCTGAAGATCGCCAAAGAGCATATAGATGATCTGCAAGACTTCTGGAACAATGTTATCTGGGCAGACAAGTCAAAGGTAGAACTTTTTGGCCTCAATGAGAAACGATGTGTTTGGCAAAAAACAAACACTGCTTTCGAACAAAAGACTCTCATCCCAACCGGCAAGCATGCTGGTGGAAGTGCAACGGTTTGGGGCTGCTTTGCCGCCTCAGGACCTGGATGACTTGCCATCATTGACCCAACCATGAATTCTGCATTGTATCAAAAGATTCTAGAGGAGAATGTCAGGCCAGACCTGTTTTTGAAGAGGGAGAAACATCCCATCGATAGGTTGCCAAACAGCCACTACCATTGTCGAACAGACCTTAATATTATTGACCACCAAGACTACCTTCATGTAGACAGAAAGAAAAGAAGCTCTCCCAGTGACAGTAGTGTAATATAGTTACATATATAGTTACATAGTAGATGAGTTTTAAAAAAGACAAACATCCATCAAGTTCAACATATGCTAAATTTAGACGACAGATACTTTATCCTATATTTATTTACTTAATCATATATTCGTACTTACAGTATACCCAAAAAACCTAGTGAAATATCATCCAATGATATCTCATAAGGAGGGAAATAAATTCCTTCCTGACTCCAAGAATTGTCAACCAGATGTCTCCCTGGATCAACATCCTTCCCATAAAAAAAGTATGAGTGTTAGGCAGTACTCCACAATATGAAAAATATAAATAATTTACTGATAACGTGGTGCAAGAAACTGAGAGGGACCTCAAGCCCTCCCAAAAAGTCATATGTATATATACAGTAGATGTTCACAGCACACAATATAAAGGAGAATCAGACAAAGGTCAAATGCCAATAGAAAATTGTCACAGGAGACCAGGCATTTACACCTTTATACCAGGATCATATCACTGAACAAAACCAAATAGTAAAACAAATTGTCATTTATTCCATAGAAACAGACATACATACAGTGGATAACAAAATACAAGAGAAAACACACTTACTGGGTGTCTGGGCTGCAAAACTAGCAGGTGAAACAGTCCATAAAACAAAGTCTTGGTTTACCGGGCTTGACCTGAAAAGTCCTGAAACTCAAATCGGCATGAAGTTCCTGACGCCACCGCTGTATCTGCTCCGGAGCTGCCGAAATCCATTGACCGGGAGATAGTACCAAACGTCCTGGTACTCTTTTCGGCTTGCAATCCCAGCCGCGACCGCTGGGTCTTTTTTCAGAACTTGGACCTGAAAAGTGGGACTTAGAACATTTCTCGCCTTGAACTTTCTGAAGCCGGCTCGCTGGAATTTCTCTCAGAGCATCTTTTGGTGCTTTTGAATTTGCCGCTGCTGTCTTGGCGCTTAGAATCTCGCGATCGGATTGGCTACTGGCTTTCTTATAGTATTTCAACTTAATTTGTGAAATACTCCAGCCAATCCGAACGTGGGAGAAATCCTTACCAGCCAATCAGAGTGTTGCAAGTCTATCTAAGCCAGGCAAGCACAGATTCGAATTCTGACAACGGCATGCGCCAACTTGGCACCTCTGCCACTTGTCAGTAAGAAGTCACCCACTGAGTTAGGCTCCTCTCAGTCTGGTTCGGAGCAAATGGTGGTCCGGGACCGCCATTCATCTCAGGACATGGGTACTTGTGCATAACTCCGGTGTCCAAATGGCTTTCACACCTTGGCAACCTCCGAGGCTTTCATGTCCGGGACCCGAGCAGATTTGGTGGCACTACAGCCCTACTACCCACCTCCTCTACCTCCAACAACTCCCACCAACACATACAGTACAGTAATGGGCAAAATAACTATTATCCACATATGGATAATAACTCATTTGCCCATTCAAAATAAAACATTAGCCAACCAGCATAAATAAAACTTTCTACTTACCCCTGCCATCATGAAGGGCATCCTCGTCAGCATACTCCAGGTCCATGTCCTCCGTTGTCAGCAAGAGTACATGAAAAAATACAATCTAATGGCCCCTAACCCCTTAATCAATGTGGCGATTAATAACCACTATAGTAATTAAAGGGTTAATCCACCCTCCCATCGCTACCCACCTGGGAGGCCAACCATCCCCTGCCTGAGCATTGTATATGTTTGCCTGTGTTCCTGGCCACCTTGGGTTCTAGTTACTGAACCTTCCTTATTTGTGAGCCTTCAATGTGTTCCTGGCCAGCTTGGGTTCTTTTAGCTGAACCTTCCTTGTTCGTGAGCCTTCCCGGTTCCTGAGCCTAGACTTTTGCTGTGCCTAGCCTGTTGCTGAGCATTCCTTGTTCTTAAGCGATCCCTGTGGTTTCCATGTTCTTGGGGCTAGTCTATTGATGTGGCTAGCCTGTTCCTTTGAAATCCCTGATGCTGACCCTGGAACGTGACCCCGACCTCGCTGCCTGCCGCATTGCCCTGACCCTTTGCCCGTTGCCTGGACTTTGCACAACTGCCGCCAGCCCTGACCTCCTGTCTGCTTTCCGAGTATGGATACTCTAACAGGAATCTGTCCCTGGGCTCTGGATCTGTTAATTTGCATCCCTACCTCAGCCTTGCGGATCCGTTTCCTGATCGGAGACGAGAACCATCACAGTAACATTGCAAAGATAAGCCTTTTCCTCTGTTTCTCTGCTGCTAAAACTCTATCACAGTCACCTCTTCTCTCCCGCCTCGACTATTGTAACCTTCTGCTGTCCGGCATTCCTGCCTCTCACCTGTCACCTGCAATCTATCCTAAACGCTGCTGCTAGAATCACTTTCCTCTCTCCTAAATGTTCCTCAGCGTCTCTCCTGCTGAAATCCATACTAACTACTGTATTACTCAAATGTTTTCTCCTCTCTTTTAAGGCTCTACACTCTTCTGCCCTTCTTTATATCTCAGCTCTAATCTCTCATGATACACCTTCCTGACTCTTGCGTTCTGCCCAAAAATGTCCACTGTCTACCCCTTTTGTATCTAAAGCTCTCTCCCACCAGAACCTCTCACTCACTGCCCCACACCTCTGGAATGCCCTTCCTCTCAATATCTGTCTAGGAACCTCCCACTCCACCTTTAAGACTCTTAAAACACAATTGTTTAATGAAGTATATGAGTACCTCTGTGGCTGATACTAGATATCTGATGCATTGACATACTACACCCCTCTAACAAATCTATAACGCTGCAGCCCATACACTTCTCAATCTCCCCTACTCTCCCCACACCTCCCCTCTCCTCTCCTAACTCCACTGGCTACCCATCCACAGCTTTCACTTTTCAAATTCCTCACCCTGGTCTACAAATCTATCCATGGTCTTGCCCCCTCTTACCTTTCAGCGCTAATCTCTCGCTACACACCTTCCTGTCCTATTCACTCCCTCGACCTCGCTGCCTTCCACATGCCCTGACCTCCGCTTGCCTCCTCCCCTTTGCACCTCTGCTGCCTGCCCTGACCTTTGCCTGTCCCCTGAACTTTGCACCTCTGCCGCCAGCCCTGACCTTGCCTCCTCGACTTTGCACCTCTGCCGCCAGCCCTGACCTATGCCTGTCCCCTGGACTTTGCACCTCTGCCGCCAGCCCTGACCCCTGCTTCCATACCAACTACAAATACTCTTACAGGAATCTGTCCCTGGGTTGTGGTCGGTTTATTTGTATCCCTACCTCAGCGGGTCCGTCTCCAGCTGTGCAAATTCTAACATTATTTTCTAAACACAATCCCTTGTGCTTGCACACGGCTTTAAGACTTAAACATTACTAGATGATATTCTGTAGCTCTCAACCAATTTGAGTTGGATAAGTGAATAGGACATGTGGTAGTAATTTTGATGATGATGTTATTTTGTGAAGGTTTCATTTGGGGGAAGGAGATGGGGAGCTGTTGGTAAATGTATGCTTAATTTGTCAAAACACATAATTTCCCCTATTTGAAAGCTTTAAGTCCCTCCCTTAATTAAGCCTTCTGGGATTAAATGTGTTGATCTAATTTTTAACCGTGCTCAGCACAATTAAACACACTGGAAAGATAGGATGTAAATATAATAAAGTCACACAACACATTGCAGATATAATGCTCCATCCTGCAAGCTTTCAAATTACTATTTCAGTTTTTATCTGGTTGGAAACAAAATTGATTATTTTCAGCTTGTCATACATCTCATTTGTAGTGGGCCAGACATTCCCCATTCACAATTACCAATAGTTAATCTTATCAGAGACAAATTCAATTACATGTATCAAGGTTACTCCATGCACTGTAGTTATTGCCTCAGAAATCCGTGTTTCAGTCTTTACATTACATTGTGTGTTTTCACTTTTAAAATAATTAAATGTAGCTTTTATTCAGTGATGTTACCAACATGCATTTATAATTAATAACACTGTTTGACAGATTTGTATAAAGAGCTATTAATACCTAGGTGATACACGTTTAAGATGGATGCTTAAATCCATTAATAGACTTCAATTCTCGGCGAACATTGACATTTAAAAAAAAATACATCTAGTTTCAAATTTGATAACAGATTTCCAGCTAGGCTGGAAGCCAACCACATGATTAAGGCAATTTAAATGCTTGCAAAGTGGTAAGATTAAAATCAAATAAGTGCCCATTTTTTCCTGCATCACTTATCTTTCCCGTTGGATTTGTTCCTTAACTACCAGGTGGCAAAGGATTCTGGGGGATTCCTTCTATGTCAATTACCTGAGGATGAATTTTAGGGTAAAGCTGAATAATTACTGTATTATCAATTCAACATTCTCTGCTACATACAGATGTCTCAGGCACCGGCACAAGCTGTGTGACCGCGACCACGGCTGCCCCGGTGGATTATCTATGTGGGGGGCCAAATCCGTGAGCATGGAGTCTGCGCCACTGTTGCAGCAGGCACTGTCTCCGGAGTGGGGGGGATTTTTGCTTTTTCAGACGCCCCGGAGACATGAAGTCCTGCTACATCTGCATAGTGAAGATAGATTTTGATTTGTGGTAAGGAGCCTGCCTGAAGCACATGATGGTTCCTGAGCCGCAGCTCATCCCGCTCACTCATATGAGACAACATGTGCCCAAAGAGAAGGAAAGCAAAGGAAGCACCAAGAAAAAACTGAACTGTGTGTACCTGCTAAACTCAGGTGTGAGCAGGTCATATTTGTCATTTAACATTGTATAGGAAATAAAAATAGCACTTGTTTTGCACTTGCACGTCTCAGACAGGTCTGGAATCCTTTCCCCATTATCTCTTAGCATATAGTGCTTCCACTGCAGCCAGGGATTCTGGGAAATGACATGCAAATGAGCACACAGTGTCAATTTTAACATGGGCCCCTATGAGCTTATGCCTGCCGCATTACACAGCTTTTCAGCACAGAATCAGTTAAAAAAAGTGCAGAGCCAGTAACCTTCTCACAGACAATTGTTTCAATCTTTTAGGTCTCAGCAGTGTGAGGTTGGTTGCTGTCTATGCAACGGAAAGCTGGCACGCGGGTATAACCCGATATATGACATTAGAATCTCTAAAACTTTTTTAATATGTGTACACATGAACTCTTTTTGAGTACCAGAGGGTCTCGCAACGCATTGTGAAATGTTATTGTGTATCCATAGAAGCAATATATAGTACTGTATGATATAACAGAAATGAAAGTAAGATTGATGGGAAATGTATAGTATTCAGGATTTGATGCCATTCAGACTTTTGCTGCATTTGCAGCCTTACCATGGAAAATGCATTCATTTTCTGAAGCATTTTTATTCAACAAAACATTGCATGTAGTGTTAGCACAGTCCATCGGGCAGAGGCTGCAATCATCGGGGGGAACTGGAAGTGGTCCCCAGATTATAGCTTTATCTACACATACTCTCACTGAGTCCCAAATCACAGTGTTAGGCAAGGGGCTCACCTTCTCTCCAGCAGAACTCTCTGAGTGGGTTAAGGATTTAAACCTTTCTTGTAGGAAGCTTCTATTACATACATTTTTCCACATGTAACCCCTCTTCTAAAGGGTTACTAGTATGTTAGCGGGCCCCACCCAGTGTTGTCATGGGATTCATGACATCACAGAGAGTATATAAGGGGAGTGGAAAGTTCAAGAAGGTTAGGTTCCAGGAGGACAAGAGTAGAAGAGCCTCAGGGAGAGTGGATACGTAATGCTTATAAAGTGACCAGGATCACCTGGTTATTATGTTGTAGATGGGGATAGTACCCTTTAAGTCAGGATCCCATAAAAAGATTAAGGGAGTCCAATATAAGCATTGAAGTATATGTAGCGTTGCAACCCCCCTCCCCCACCCTGGGAGATCTTGCCTAGGCTACAGGTCCGTGTGTGCTGGTTACCTGTGAGGGTCCAGGAGAGATGAGCTTCTGCGTTGTTATGGGGAACAGGAGAGGCTTTTGGTGATCCTCAAGTTCTCTTCATCGGTGTCAGCGCCTCCAGTCACAATAGGCTCCAGCAGAGCAGGAGGCAGTCCCCGCCATGACAGTCTTTTCTCCCATACCTCTGCCCAATAGACTGCTACTTAGGCAGAAGTATAGAAAAAGGGTCTTTATTGGTGCAGCCACTGCAGGTGGTATCACAGCATTTGATTCAAAGTGGAGAATGGGTCCCAGACCCCTGAATGGTGCTGATAATATTGAGGCCTTGTGCTCTTGTTACGGTGT
>NC_134487.1:303704495-303915358 GCF_040206685.1 Ascaphus truei | reverse complement strand
CGTGAAAACGAGAGGTAACTCTCAATGTATTACTTCCAGGTAAAATATTTTATAAATAAATAAAGACAGGATTCAACTAAATGGGCTAAAATGTGTCCGGCACCAGAAGGTAAATTATGGGATAATCCCTCTTAGTAAATATGGGACACACATTTCTTATCAATATGATATATTTAATATTCTCTGCTTGTTGGTACCACTAGTTTTGCCCCGTGGTTATGGTCCATATTGATACCCGCTTTGAAAGCCTGAATTCGAGTGTGTGAGTTTATATATTCCGTCACGTAGGATCAGGAAGCTCTTTTCTGGTTAGATACTGCTAAGGAGTGATGGGCACTGTGTCGCAAGTTTGATTACTTTGCGGGATTTGAGATTCAAAGAGTCAGAGTTGAACAGTTCGAGAATCTCTGACAGTTTGATTTTCAACTCTGAATTTCGACTTTCATTTTCACATCCAAATGAAAATACAAGTCAAATCCCAAGAAAGACTCGCCGTCAGAATGAGTTTGTTCTTTGTCTCATTTGTTTCATTTTCTTCGTTTTGTTTGTTTGCAAACAATTTGTGCAAAGTTCAAGAATAGTTCAGCCAAGTTTAAAAGAAAAATAGTTTTTTTTCCATAATAAAAAAAAGAGATAAAACCCATCGAGTGTTTTGGTTTTTGATACTAAAAGAATTTTGCTTTTGTTTTGGTGTGATTTTAGTTTAATAAAATATTTGCTATTACAGAAACTCGATTTGTTTTGTTTTACATTTTTTACCAGATTATAGCAAACAAACGCGAAATAAGCCGGAATATACAGTACCAAAATAGTATGATAAAATACGTATAAACTAATAAAAACAATTAGGAAACTATAATATTAAGTCTGAAAAACTTAAAGTAATTTAAAAAAATGACAAGAAACACACCAAATGTTCAACTCCGAGAGAAAGAAACAATTTTGATAGAGTCTCAAGTTGTATATATATCCCCTCAAACCTCCCTGTAAATAACATAGGAAGGAACATCTGTGCTTACAAAGGCACACACCTGACCCACCATACACCTATGTAATGTATATCACATCCCATCTTCCCAAAACGATTTCAAAACTCAGAATTGCACTGAGTTGACCAGAACCCAACACCGCTATTCTGGGCAGCAGCTCTAGCAGTGTGAGCCAATCTACAGTAGCTGATGACAAGTATCAGCACTGTCACAGCATACCTTTGAGCGCTACTGCTCACACCTGTAGCCCCCCTTGCCCCGGCTTCCTTTAGAAGCAGACCACCTGCACGTGCTGGTTGTCATTGCCAGTTCAATATTCCTAGTGCACAGAAAGAAGCACACCTGAGATACCTGGATGATATGCTAATAGTTGGATTAGATACAGGTGTGAGCAGTAGAACACAAATGTATGCCGTGACAGTAGCACCATGCATCGCTGAGTTAGCTAGAGCTGATGCCCAGAATAACAACGGTTGTTTGTTGTAATCCTGTTGGGCTGACACAGTACCTCACAAGGTGCCTTAGATTTTTCAACTCAGTGTAGTACTTATGGAAATCGTTTTAGGAAGTGTGTGATGGGACTCATTTAAATATACTTTACATATCTCGCAGGTATGTAAGGTAAGCTTCTTATCCTGTGACGCAAGCGTGGCTTGGGTGATATATTGCCTTTGTATTTGTTTTTTTCCCTTGTGTGAACCCCTTATACAGGTACAGAACAGGGCTTTGTGTGTTTAGTGAGACGAACTAAGGGGCAGATCCACAGAGCGCCATTTAACCAGGGCAAATAACGTGACGTTGCCTTAATAAGTAACGGACTTTAGCTTCCAGAGTTTATCGGAGAGTCACAAAGATAACGATAAATGTCACCCTGCACGTCCTAAATTTTTTTCCATAGTAGTGAGCAATGAGAAGCCTGGAAAGTATGCTGGGACGGTGGTGCTACGTATGCGGCAGCTTGTTATGGTGCCCAGAGTAACAAAGGTTTTCGGTTCTAATCCTATTGGGTTGACACAAGTATCTCACAAGGTGCCTTAGCCTTGTTAACTCAATATAGTTTTTATGGAAATCCTTTTTGGAAGTGTGGGATTTGAGTCATTTAAATATACTTTGCATATCTCATTAGCATATCTCTCAGGTGTGCCCCTTTTCGAGCATGCTGTTTCTCCCTCTGTTATTTAGAGGTTATTTATAAAGACACGCACACGCGACCAGCAGTGCAGAGCCAAGGGAGCCAGTTTTAGAAAAATAGAAAAAGTTTTATTTAAGCAATAACATACTTGAGAAACACTAGTAAAGTAGGACACACAGACACATGTGCATTTGTAAGAAGCTGCAATCTGTCTAGTGGATTTTTAGTGATTGAAAAAAAAAACAGAATCTGCCTTTTTTGACTGATCCGGATGAAAGGAACTGGTCCATCTGAGGCGGATTTGAATTCTGTGGAAAATTTCACCCATCTCTACTGAGTACGATACTTTGCTTGTTTCCAATTATAAGTCACAACTTCTTTAAACTTTTTTTTATCTTTAATAGTCTCTTATCTTCCCCATTTCGCAGTTATATTTCCTTACAGCTTGGGTAGCATGCTTGCTGATTGTCTTACACAGCTCCGTGTGTAATATTTTTGTTCTTGCATCTTGGTATTGCTTCATTCATTGTAGTTCGCTCAAAAACTGCTTTGTGTGCTTTGACATTTTCTGATTCTATTCTTTTGGAGGGTTATTTCTCAATTTTTTTCTGTGCTTTTTATTACCATCTTAATACGTTTTTCATAATCGTGTATTGTGTGTTGAATGTTATTAAGTGATTGTGATTGGAAGTGAGTGAGGAGAAGGGATAATAAAATATATAAAAATATTTAATAGTTTGTTTCCCCGTGTATCTCATGCAAGCTGAAGCAATTCTTTCCGATGGTCACTGTTTGCTTTTGTCTTCTTTGGAATAAGTTTTCTTCTTTCCATCCTTGCATTGAAAAGAACTGGCCAATCTACGTCAGATTCTAGATTCCATTCCATCTAAAATTTGGCCCATGTCCAGTATCTATTCAGTAAGAAAACAGTCAGTGGGGGTTAGAAATTGGCTTAATGAAGAGCCACCATACTGAAAGACCACAGGTTAAGATATCATCTCACAATGTGCGAGCAATACAGGCAAATGTATTAGTGGGACACAAAGTGTCGGCCTCTTCCATCCACCTCGTAATTATTAGTATCTCCTCCTGTTCCTCTTCCCAACGTGTTGGTGGTGATTGGCACTAGAACAGGTGGCACATGACATTGGTCGTCATCTAAGCTCAGCCACGACCTCTCCATGACAAGTGGGTTTCCAGTATCCATTCTCTTGCTTCAGCCACCATCCATCCATTCCTGATGTGTATATGCCAGTTATATTGATGTAGATTGGTGGGGAAGTCTCAGGTGAGCATACAAACGGGTGAATCATCCGATTAACCCTCCAGGCGCTCAGAATATAGCATAGTCCTGCTGGTGCAAGATAAAGTAAATCTTCTAGACCCAGGCGATACACAACCTTAGTGTAATATGAAGACACATATAATCATTCCCCCCACCGGCTCACCGCGAGCACTATGAGGTTGGGATATGGGACACTCACGTGTAAGTCTTTGTAGTGGTTAGTGAAGCCTGTGCGGGTCTTCTCAGTATAATATATCTGCTTCTCCTGGCTGAAGTCAGGGTGTCTCTGCTTGTGATCTTTGCTCTTCACCGCCAACCCAATACCCGCAGACGCGGAGGGCGGTCACCTGACCGGCGGCCTGAACGGTACTTGCTGATGACGTCACGGCAGACTCAGTGAAGGAAACCACAAACCAGCAGGAACTCAGCGTGCAGACGCTTGATGCAGCAATGTAAAGGAACTTCTCAAGGAGAGAAAGATGCGTCGCACAGCACAAAAATAGATGAAGGCTGATGTGGGATAAAAATAAGCTTTATTTGCACAAGGTGCAAGCGAGTCCTCTTTACGCGTTTCGGCCTGGAAGGCCTTTGTCAAAAGAGTAAAAAACTCTTTTGACAAAGGCCTTCCAGGCCGAAACGCGTAAAGAGGACTCGCTTGCACCTTGTGCAAATAAAGCTTATTTTTATCCCACATCAGCCTTCATCTATTTTTGTGCTGTGCGACGCATCTTTCTCTCCTTGAGAAGTTCCTTTACAAGTCTCAGGTGAGTACCACTTGTGTTGGGCAGTGGACACTAGTGTTGATGGTGTGTACTAGGTGGTGGCCACTGGACATGTTGGTGAAAGCATCATCAATCTTAGCTTAATGGATAATTCATGGGGACAATATCTCAGGCAGTTGAGTATAGCACCCTACACCAGTCTCACCAATTCAGTATAACAATTAGACTCACATTCATGCTGCATGCGAAAAAAAGGTTCTTATCTACTGTAGTAGTCAGTAGTAGTAGGAATATAAATGGGATGATTTGGCTGATGCCAGTATTGTCACTGCTTAGCTGACCATTGCTGTGGCCTCTTCAAATGGCCTTAGTATCTCATACAGTATAGCTCCACCATCAGATGTCATTAGTTAGTCGACATGTGCAAAGCATTCTCCAACATTTGTCTTAGCTACAATAATGGCGTCTCTTCAAAGGCCCGTATATTATCTGGGCAGTGTCCGATCAGGACATTTGCCTCTTTTTTTAATCTTTAAAAAATAGAATACGGCTTAGTGAATTTCCGTGTGAAAACAATGAATCCTGCAACATCCGTAGCTTCATAGTGCTCAGTGTTCCCTAGGTGATTTGATCAATGCATGTTATCGACACAGAACTAATGAAGCTCTCTAAGATGCTGAAGTTAATCACGGTCAGATTCACCTTTTTCTGATGATTCCACTTCTTCACGTACAACTGTGAAGATGCGTTTGGGACTTTTTGATACACATTGGTGATGGCTCTTCATTGATGACCTGGAGCAGGACCTCACATCTGGAGACAGATGAAGACACAGAGATCATGGTGATTGCTCTGCAGATGTTGCTGGAGAGCAGTCATCCCCAGGCAGTGTCCACTCCTGACCCATCACAAAGGATGCAGTGGACCACCAAAGTGTCACACACCGTCCCATGAGTGGTAATTTAAAGAATTCCCACAGCAAGAAGGTATTTTTTTCTGTGGGGAGAACCACACCCCTGTGATGCCTGTCAGTTTGGGGAGTAGGATGGAATACCACAAATGCCAAACTGTGGCCTACCACCATGACAACTTAGTGAGGAACGTCCATGCTCTTTTATCTCACCTTTGTAAAGATGCTCCTCACTAAGCTTACCCGAAGAGCCACCATCACCCCCAATCTTACCATCACACTCCCCAACACCTACTGGTGCATTTCCAGCTAGAACACCTGTTCATATAGCAGAGAGAGATTCAGAGACTTTACAGGGGTTGAAAGGTAAACTGTCGTAATCATAGAGGTGATATTTGAACCCAAGAGATGTGATTTGGTCACCTAAAGAGATTATGTAAAGAGAAGAAGTCCCAGGACAAAGCTCTGGGGTACCTCCACAGATAGATTGATAGATAAGTAGGTGTTAGCAGAAGAGACACTGAAAGTACAATGGGAGAGGTAAGAGGAGATCCAGGATAGAGCTTTGTTACGAATACCAAGAGTATGGAGAATGTGAAGGAGAAGAGGGTGGTCCACAGTATTAAATGCTGCAGAGAGGTCGAGTAATATGAGCAGAGTGTAACAACCTTTGTCTTTGGCAGTATGGAAGTCATTAGTTTTTTTAGTGAGGACTGTTTCAGTGGAATGAGCAGTGCAAAAACAAGATTGTAGAGGATCTATGACAGAATGGGTGTTGAGAAAATGGAGCAAGCGAGAGAATACAAGGCGTTCAAGGAGTTTAGAGGCAAAAGACAGAAGGGAGACAGGACGATAGTTAGAGAGACAGGTAGGATCAAGCTTGCTGTTTTTGTGATGGTAGGGAGCTTCAGGATACAGGATTGCTTTTGTGTGTGCAGCGCCTCAACCTGTAGGGCTCCTGCCATAGACAGGGGTTCATCCCCACAGGGATCTCCATAGCGTAGAGTGAAGATTCTGGTGTGCCAGTAGTAGTACAACAGGTTTATTTGGCACAACAGCAGTTACAGCATAGTTCCCTCTCTGCATGGCTCCCAACCCAGGGGTATCATCCCTTCCCTGGGCAGGACAGGACTAGGCATCCCAAGGGCTTAAGGCCCCTAGGCTAGTCTGGACATCCCTCACCGCCTAAGGGGCAAGACAGGAACTCAATCCATGGTGGAAAACTCTCTCCCTCTGGAGCACACCTTCTCCACTAAGGGATGAGGCAGAACATACTCCCTAAGGAGAACTCTTACACAACCTACTCACCACTAAAAGGGAGGTCCCTACCTTTTATACCTGGGGAGGGGTTATTCCCTCTGCCCCAGTATCTGGGCAGGACTAGATGACTCACAGGCATCACCCCACTATCCATGTTACCCAGTTTTGTATCCTCCCAGACAGACAGGGACTTTAACTGGAAACAAAGTAACTTACAGGAGATGAGGCTCACATTCTGGGCCATGTGCGATGCAATTAACCCTAACATTGCCTGCTGCCAACAGGACTGATACTACTATTGCAGGCAAATATATAGCATGGGGCTACATGGCTACATTTATATCATTAAAAGAAATAACAAATATACTTGATCTACTTCCCAGGAAATAGTATTTTTTCTTACAGTTTGTTGATCTTATTACCTAGTTTTACAGCGTTTCTCAAATATTATTGTTGATTTCTACCTCACACCCAATGTCTCTTACAAATTGGGTGTTGGGAACTCCCTAACTGTGCGGTTTCTTGACTTCTATTTGCTTATTTATTTTTTGTTAATCTTTCAGTGGAGAGTACTTTTATGTATACTTGAGTAATATTGATACATCTGTCGTTGAAGTACTTTGATATCTTCAGTAATGAAGCAGCTCACAATGTTGTATTTGATTTGTAGAATGTGAGGAACTTTTGCATACTCTCTTATCTATTTCCCCATGGAACTGTGTGGTAGAAACCCTTGATTGGAAAAAAATGTCAAAGGCACCTTTTCAGTCGTCTTCTCCATGCTGGGGAAGGTTTTATTCACATTCATTGAAGTGGAGCTGAAAGCTCCCCCTGAACAGTGAGAACTGAGGGCCAGATACACCAAGCTCAGGTAAATAACGTTAGGCTATCTAAATTAGTAATGGATGTTATTTCCTGTATGTTTAACGCATGTCCACAAAAGTACTTACAGTATATGCAAAAAATAACGAGAAAGAGAGAGAGAGAGAGAGAGAGAGAGAGAGAGAGAGAGAGAGAGAGAGAGAGAGAGAGAGAGAGAGAGAGAGAGAGAGAGAGAGAGAGAGAGAGAGAGAGAGAGAGAGAGAGAGAGAGAGAGAGAGAGAGAGAGAGAGAGAGAGAGAGAGAGAGAGAATGAATAGTGCTTTGTGAGTTAATGGAAAGTTGGAAATACTACGTACGTACATAACCAAAGTACTAATATTTATCTCTTTTTCAACATTGGGAGACGTTTAGTAACCCAATTAATGAGGCAGTCACTTGCAGTCACTTGATGGAGAGCTGATGCTTCATTAACTGTATATTATCCAATTTCTCACAAGTACTGTATATTGAATTAGAACCGTAGCATGGGCGTTACACCAAGTAGTTCTGTAAGTAAGAATTGCAGGCTGGACCATTTCAGAGTAAGAGGCACTGCAGGCATAACACTTATTGCACTCTCAGGGGGTCATGCACTAAGCAGTGATAAGTGCTTTTAAGTGAGATAAAAAGCCATTATAGCGTGATATTGCTGCTGTGAGATTCACAAAGCAGTGATAAGTCTTTTAAGTGAGATAAATGCCTTTATAGCACGATACTGCAGTGTTATCACTGCTTTGTGAATCTCACAACAGGCAGTATCACGCTATAAAGGCATGTATCTCACTTAAAAGCACTTATCACTGCATTGTGCATAGCACCCAGAAAACCCACTTATCACTGCTTAGTGCATAGCACCCAGAAAACCCACTTATCACTGCTTAGTGCATAGCACCCAGAAAACCCACTTATCACTGCTTAGTGCACGTCCCCCTCAGCATTCATGGCTCATCATTTTCAAATATTAATCTTGATGTTGTTCTGTTCTTTACATAAATAAAAATTACTGTACAAAACATATTAGAACTTGGTAACACGTGTGTTAGTTCTATTAATAATGAGCACAACAGTGCACATAAAAACACATTTATTGAGATACTGTTGTGTGAAGTTAGAATTGTGTATGTTTTATTTCAGTATCATGTTAATTATTGCTATTTGCTTTCAAAACAATTGATCACTATTGCGTGTTCTCCAGCTGCAGATATGAGAAAATATCGGCTTTGGCCTTCACGTGATGCTGGCGCACGTCTTCTTTCAGAGTAGGGCAGTTCTATCAGACGGCATTAGCCGTTGCCCTCACCGCCCTTTCATTTCCAACCTATAATATCCTGAAGGACAACCGCTACTTTCAATTCTCATCAAGACAGATCAAATCACATTTACAGAAAATTATACAGAAGCAAAAATAAAGCTTCTTGCCTTTTCATTTTGATTCTTATTAATTTTATTATTTTTTGTTTTATTATTATTTTTTTATTGCAATGTATTTTTATTATATAACATACTATGTATAGAAAAACTATTTTGTGTACCACTTATGAACTGCAGTCCACATACTCTTATCAAGCTGCATGAATCTTTCATCTTGGCGTTCAACAGTAATACTAGAATACTTTTAAGTTCTTTCCTCCCTTTTCTTTTCATCCGATCATTCTGGATATTCCATAGGGAGTATACTCAATCATTCGCTCCCCGAGTACACAAAATTAGCTACTTATCTGTCTTGTTACATCCTTTAAAAATCCCTCTCAGTGTTTGCAAGGATGCCCTGCGTTAAAGGAACTGGAATAAAAGCAAAGTATACTGACTCAAACCCAGTCGCAGGGACTAATGTCTAAATAAATTGCTCTCCAAGACAAAAAGGTTACACGTTTCTTCTTTAAAGATAAATTGTCAGTTGGCAACTATTTATTTCAGCTTAGAGATTTATTCACTTCCCTTTTCCTATGTTCAAAGAGAGTCTTTGAGAGAGGAAGAAGCAGATAGAGGGAAATGTTTGCGTTAATCCGCCCCTTCCATATGGGTGCATAATTTCACAATGAAAGACACAGGCAAAGTAAATGTGTGAAACTGCTGCACACCGTGGTCTTTTCTACTGAGTAGGAGCTTCGATTTCCTTTTTTGCTACCTTTTTTTTAAGCCTACCTCGGTGCTTTTCATGTTTGTTTTTTTTCTCCAGATTGCTCAGATTAATGAGTGAGGTTTGGGAAATTAGGATGAGCCCTGCCTGTTAATGCAGCATGAGAGCGAGGTACTGAAAAGCAGCCAGCAATGTACTTGCTGCTAAGTATTGATTGTTCCAGGGTCACTGGGGAACCGTCTCTAGCAGTTGACTCTGCTCCGCTCCTGAAGTTCTAAGGGGCTCATACCAAACAACAGGGACCAAAAAGCAAATCTCAAACAAGTCTATAAAAAAGCCTATCAATTAGGCTTTGAAGGTCATAGAAAGTTTTTTTTTCAGCCCTCCTCCTTTCCTTACACCAAAAACATAAATACATCTGAAGAATCCATTCAATTAAATATCTCTCAGCTCCAGCTGGTTCCTGAGTGAAAGGTCAGTGGAGTCCGGGAATAGAGGAGAAACAGAAGGCATAGCTTTATTCCTAATGATACCCAATGGTCAATCACTCCCCAGCAGTGCGAGATGCCCCGAAGCATCATTGTGGTTGGAGAAGCGATCGATCAGGTTAAAAAAAATAATAATGATAACCCGTAGACATAATGTCAGCTAGTGCTGTCCCTATTGGTTGACATTCATAGAAGTTCCAGCAACAGAGTTGGAGTGGACATCAAAGACTCCTGCAGGCCATAATTTCTTCTCACCCACCAAGGGCACTTAACCCTTGTTTCATTATGGTAATTATCAGACCTTCATAACTCAGTTTCAAATGGCAAGAATGGGGAACAAAGAACACAGGGAGTGATAACTACAAAACTCAGCTGTAAAATATTATTCTCGGTGTACAATATGTTCTACAGATTTAGGCAATCTTTCTCTCTGAAAAGTGCACTAAGCAAATATGAATGAATTCTAAAAGTTTTTGCTGCAATCTTTCAAATGTATGAGTGTGCAAAGGAAAGTTACATTACGAGAAAGGTACCGTAACTCTTTTGTCAACAAATAATTTAACAAAAATACAGTTGTAGCAGAGTACCCCTCCTTACCTCCTGTGAGGGTGGACTGCTTGTTGCACACAGGAGCTCCGCACGAGTGGGGAGAGGTGGCGGCAGCTGTTTCAGACTGCCGCACATACGCAGTTGCGACAGGAGCGGTGGCCATCTTTAAATGGCTTCAAAGCACATAGAGACTACAATCCCCAGAATGATTTGCAAGAATAGCGCGGTGGCTATCTTGGACTGGCTCCGCACAGCCTGAAGCGGGACTACAAGTCCCAGAATCCTCGGGGGAGGGAAAGCACGTGGGTGGATCACACCTATGGCATGGATGCATTCCAAAGGAGCAGGATATCCTCTGGGACAAGGAGCCAGCGTGCTCAGTCCAGGCAGAGGCGGCTACCTGGAAGGAAGCATCCAGAGAGCAGTGCTTCCATGGGGTAAGCCTAGATTGTGCCCCGTAGGCCCCAGCAAGGCCCTGAGCCACCCGAGTGGAGTGTTGAAGGGAAGGCCCCAGATAGGGACTCTTCCAATTTAGTACTATAGTAGTACTGCTGTGCCGGTGGATGGCTGGCCACACGGCACCCTGCGACCAGGCCGCAGTATTTTGGGACATTGTGTGAGAACCTCCGGCTGGAGCTCACACCACGAGGAGGATCTGGACCCTTAGGAGAGAGGGGAATTGTTGTCGGAGGCCCCGCTGTGTAGGACCTGCCCCAAAACACCCCTGCAAGCAGCACCTGGGTACTGGAGTACCCAGGCAGGTACCCAACGTGCACCAACATTCACAGGGGGTAGCGCTACCTCACATTTGGGTGTGATTGCGGGATGGACACCAGGGGTTATTGGTGCCATGGTGCCCTCAGAACTTTGGGGAACCACTCTGTGTTGGGGTTACTGCATTATACTGTTGGTACCTATGTATTGTGTGTTGTGTGTGTTTAGTATTGTGTACAGTAAAGATTAGTTATATACTGTACTTTGTAGTGTATTGCTTACTACTGTTGTATTGGTTCCTGTGAGTGGTTATCCCGCCAACGCTGGGATCCCTCATAGGTGGAGGCGCTGCACGTATTGAGATAGAACTCACCCCAGGCTCCTAGAGGCGGAGGTCTCCTGTGAGCAAACAGGTACAGCAGCACATGTAGTTGCCCGCATAGTTCCCTTAGGCATAGGGAAAGGGGGTTTCATAGTAATGAAACATCACTCCAAAAAACGTATCTATAACTTTGAATTAACAAATTCATTTGTTTCAGAATTGTGGAAGTGGTAATCTTACAAAAAAAACACACACCTGCCGGCTCCGCCCCCACTCCTCTCCCTGCCAGCTCCGCCCCCACTCCTCTCCCTGCCAGCTCCGCCCCCACTCCTCTCCCTGCCAGCTCCGCCCCCACTCCTCTCCCTGCCAGCTCCGCCCCCACTCCTCTCCCGGCCAGCTCCGCCCCCACTCCTCTCCCTGCCAGCTCTGCCCCCACTCCTCTCCCTGCCGGCTCCGCCCCCACTCCTCTCCCTGCCAGCTCCGCCCCCACTCCTCTCCCTGCCAGCTCCGCCCCCACTCCTCTCCCTGCCGGATCTGCCCCCACTCCTCTCCCTGCCAGCTCCTCCCCCACTCCTCTCCCTGCCGGCTCCGCCCCCACTCCTCTCCCTGCCAGCTCCGCCCCCACTCCTCTCCCTGCCAGCTCCACCCCCACTCCTCTCCCTGACAGCTCCGCCCCCACTCCTCTCCCTGCCGGATCTGCCCCCACTCCTCTCCCTGCCAGCTCCTCCCCCACTCCTCTCCCTGCCGGCTCCGCCCCCACTCCTCTCCCTGCCAGCTCCGCCCCCACTCCTCTCCCTGCCGGCTCCGCCCCCACTCCTCTCCCTGCCAGCTTCGCCCCCACTCCTCTCCCTGCCGGCTCCGCCCCCACTCCTCTCCCTGCCGGCTCCGCCCCCACTCCTCTCCCTGCCGGCTCCGCCCCCACTCCTCTCCCTGCCGGCTCCGCCCCCACTCCTCTCCCTGCCGGCTCCGCCCCCACTCCTCCCCCTGCCGGCTCTGTCCCCACTCCTCTCCCTGCCGGCTCCACCCCCACTCCTCTCCCTGCCGGCTCCGCCCCCACTCCTCTCCCTGCCGGCTCCGCCCCCACTCGTCTCCCTGCCGGCTCCGCCCCCACTCCTCTCCCTGCCGGCTCCGCCCCCAGTCCTCTCCTTACCGGCTCCACCCACTCTTCTCTCTGCCGCTCTGCCCCCACTCATCTCCCTGCTGGCTCCGCCCTTTACACTTCTTCCTTCCGTCTCCGCCCCCACTCTTCTCCTTGCCGGCTCCGCCCCCACTCTTCTCCTTGCCGGCTCCACCCCCAGTCCTCTCCCTGCCGGCTCTGCCCCCAGTCCTCTCTCTGCCAGCTCTTCACTCACTTCTCTCCCTGCCGTCACCCTACACGTTTCACATACTTTAACCCTGAAGAAGCGGATCAATCTGCGAAACGCGTAGGGTGATGTCACACACCCTGCGTCTCGGCATTAAAGCGCCTATCTTAATATCACCTTCGATCGAGAATCCTGTGAGCTGCATCAGCTATACCAGTAGCAGCTCCCTCCGGCGGCATAGTCTCGCGAGAGAGGGAGAGGCAGAGCGGTTTGCTGGCAGTGGAACAGGAACCTTGAGCGGGAGAGGTCTGGAGGCTTACAAACTACTTTCCAGCAGACAGAGGTCCCTTCCGAACACCCAGAGGCTCTGGATAGGATAAGGAGAGGACGTTCCTACAACACACCTGAAGCAGAGGAGCAGCCATCCAGATTGTACACACACACGCTTGACCTAATGTTTTAGTTTTTTTTAATCTTTATTGTTCTTCGATTTTTGTCTTTTAATAAATAGATTTGTAATTTTAGTAATCTGTAGTTAGTCTGTTAGTTTTGTTAGTTTTTTATTTTGTATTTTATTTATTTATTTTTGATAACTATTAAGGTTATTTTCTTTAACAGTATCACACTATCTTGTTTTGTTTATTTCTTTTCATGTGCTGAGCCACGGCTGGATCCTTTATTCCACATCCTTGGAACATTTGGGGACTTTTTTCAGCTTTTTGTCACACTCACACGGTTGTATTTCATTGTATATTTTTATTTGCATCTAGCATTCTATTGTTTATACATATCATGTTATTCATATTCACTCATTGTAGAGATAGGGGTGCCCGTCTGTTTTTCTGTATTTCTTTCACTAGATTTGGGTAGCTAGTGTTTTAGTTGGCAGCCCCCATTATTCATTATTTAGTTCACATAATATTTAATATATTTATATATTTTTTGAATAGCGCTACACAGCACGCACTTTTTTCATTGATTAATATATAAGAACAAAAAAGAGCACACAGCTCTCATAGCATATTATTACTGTAATACAGATTGACATAGGAAAGAGTATTACAACGCACGCACAAAAAGATTGATGCATTGGCCGCACTTCCCCCAACAGCTCCGCACCCATCCCCCCCAGCAGCCGCACTTCCCCCAGCAGCCCCGCACCGATCCCCCCAGCTGCTGCACTTTCCCCAGCAGCTCCGCACCAATCCCCCAGCAGCCCCGCACCGATCCCCCCAGCTGCTGCACTTTCCCCAGCAGCTCCGCACCAATCCCCCAGCAGCCCCGCACCGTTCCCCCCCATCAGCCCCACCATGCCCCCAGCAGCCCCGCACCAATCCCACCCAGCAGCCCTGCACCGATCCCCCTAGCAGCCCCATGATGCCCCCAGCAGCCATGACACCAGAGGTAGGGGGGTAGGGGAGGGGGCTGTGTATGCATGTGTGCTGGTGCAGTGTGTGCAGTGTGCTGTGTGTGCAGTGTGCAGTGTGTGCTGTGTGTGTGTGCTGGTGATGTGTGGTGTGTGTTCAGTGTGCTGTGTTTGTGCTGTGTGTGTGCTGGTGCTGTGTGCAGTGTGTGCTGGTGCTGTGTGGTGTGTGCAGTGTGCAAACATTTTTAAAAAAATTTTAAAATTCGGGGTCCACGCTCAAACTGCGTTATAAGCGGATCCGCATTATAGCAGATCGTGCTATAACGGGATTGAGCTGTATATATGCTATATGATTTACTTATATTGCATGCACTATGTGGCTTGTTCCTATGCCGGCTATTTCCATTGGGTGTGAGATCACATGATGTTTCATCCAATGGGTGGCTAGTGATAGGTTTAAAAGGACTGGAATATCATTGATTAATTAAGCCCTGATGAAGTGGCCTTGAGCCACGAAACGCATTGGCTTTTGCTCTTGTATTAGAGTTTAGCTGCGTTGCTAGGGTTGCCAGGCGGCTTCTCCAAAAATACTGTTCTCAATGGTGAAAGGTGCGACGCACTCGAGAAAAGTCGGTGGGGAGGTATGTTATCTATAAAATGTTACTTTCTAAATTTCACTCCAAGAATGCACAATTTCATATTCTATTACGTAAAAAAAATTCTGGGGAGGGGTCTGGGGACAGAGCAAGATTGTTTTACGAAATATAATATGAAATGATGCAATTTGTTGCATAGATAACTTTGAGAAAAATTTTGAAAAAATGATGTAACGGTCAGATAATTCACCAATAACGTGATCTTAATGCTCCTCTCCCACAAATTCCAAGATTGTTGCACACCTCTTCATCCTCTGTCATTCTCAGCCTCCTGTCTTTCTCCCCCACATAGGAAAGCCACAGAAAACAGGACAGACCAAATACACAAACACAGACAGACACAGGCACACAGTAGAAGAAACAACCCGACTGGTAAGCTCAAAGGTAATGTACCTAGAGGCAAGGAGCCTTATGCGATTGCAATTGGAGATAAGGAGCATCAGAGGGAGAGAATACTAGAGAGTGTGCTGCTGTATAACAAGGAGTTATTCATGTGATGTAGTGCAGCAAAACCGGATCAGCTTGGAGTTGCAAATACTCACGATGTAGCCGTCCTCCATTAGTCCATAGCTCTCACTCTCTCTCTCCTCATGTCCTTCCGTGCGCACACGGGTGTTGTCATTCGCCGGCGCAAGTTCGATCCGGAACATCAAGGAAAAAGAAGACTCCTTGAGAAAAGGGCAGTACATGCCCGAAACGCGTGGGAGGAGGTTCCCCTATTTTTGTTCGTCCTGAGTGTCCCCCTTTTTTAATGTAACGCTAATAAAACCTTATTTTAATTTTTCCTGGTGAGTCCCTGTGTTTGGATGGCTGCGACATCGATCTTCTTCTTTTTCCTAGACACAGGCACACAGCCTCACCTCTCCACTCCATGCTGTTTTCTCCTCTCCATGGCCCCACCCTCAGTCTTCTGACACCTCCTTTTTATTGACTGCATTTCCCAACAGCAGCCAATCAGGATGGAGGAAGCTGTCCAGCCCCCTAGCAACAGCCCTGCTCTCTTCCTGCCTGGGGAAATCCTGCAGCCCCAAGCAGGTCATTTCACAATGGCCAGAGAAGTAATACCGGTATACACAAACACACCCAGTATTACCGCTCATTTTTTACTGGACAGTGTCCAAATACAGGACAGTCTAGTTCAATACTGGACAACTGGCTACCCTATGCGTCACACCTCACTTTTATCTCGTGCGGGACTGTTTTGACAAACTATCAGCTGGAGCTGATGTCACCGGTTAGCGTCTCCCTGGTTCCCTGGTTGCGGGAGGCGAGGACTGAGTGCCGGCACTGCAAGGGAGATGTGCCGTGACTGTTACCTTACAGACACTTGTTGGGCTGTTAATTCTGGCTGCAGCTGCTGAGATTACCGAGTGCCCTGGTCAGCTGCTTGGTGCTCAGACGGAGCACCGGCTGAGTTGGAGAAGCAGGTTAGACAGCGTTTTCCAGTGATCCAGCGACCAATACATACAATAACGAAAAAATTGTGTGGTGCTCAGAACAATAAACAGACTTGTAAAAACAAATTGTTCCCGTAGAAGTGACCCTTAATGTATCACGTGCTATATGAGGTTTAACTAGGTAGGTACAAAAAAGCTCACCTGGAAAACCTCACAAATCTTGGATATCTCCGTTTTTTCTATTACCAATAAAAAGTTATATTTTTATGGGAACGCACTCCCGGTATTTTTACTGGCTGTTCCATTGGTAGTGCTCCGTTTTTCTCCATTCACTCTGATACATACCATAAGCCAATTTTTATCAATCTTTTTGCACATGTATTTTTATACTCTTTCATATTTCAATCTGCGTTACAGTAATAATACGCTATGAGAGTGGTGCGCTCTTTCTTGTTCTTATTTCAAGCCCTGGAGAACTGAGCCTTTGCATATTTGAGCTGCAGACCTCGAGAAACGTATCCCTTCCCCATCTGACAAGGGAAGCATTTTTTTCTTACCATGGTTGTATCCATAAATGTATTCTTGCACTTTTGCACTCTAATATTCACTTTTTAGTGTATTCATATATGTTATATATATATATATATATGTAGCCCTGGTAAGAAATGGGGCTATAGTTATATCCTCCTCCTGGTATAATCCCTGGTAAGGGCAGGTTGCCAGGAGTTATCATGGGTTTCCCCCACTTCAAGCACTTGCCCTGAGTGTTGGAGGTAGGTCACCTGACCCTGTGTCAAAGCAAGAGACACAGGGGCGGTGCCTGTTGAGATGGTAAAAGAGCAGTGCATTTCCTATTTCTGTGTGTTCTGTCTGTCTGACAATAGTGATAGTGTGTTAGTGAGGAGAGGAGTGATCAGCTCTTGAGTAGAGCTGATATAGCTATAGTTAGTGAGGCGGACCAAATACCTCTCACCCTGCTTAGGGGGTGAGGGAAGAGCTAGCCCCACTCTGGATGCCCTTTGGTCCAGAGTGGCAGCAGGGAACATCACAAGGGAGAACAGTTAGTGGACTGTGCATCACTGTACCTGTCGGCTGCTGCTGCTGCCCAAGAGAATAAAGAGACTGCTGCTGTTAAAGAGAACCTTGTGTGAGACTGGAATCTCTCATCCCTGTGGGGAATCTCTGTGGTAAGGATTCCACCCCGCATTCCTGGGGTTTACTATAGATGGAGGTTCTGCACCATTGAACGAGAACGAAGTCATCCACCCCAGTAATCTGTTTCTGTTGTCCCCCATGTCATCGTGGGAGACTCAGGCCCTCCTGTTGCCAGCAGGTATGCACCACACAGAGACATATTGCCAGACCCCAGAACACCTTAGGGGACCTTATCTGAGATTAGGGGGGGAGTATGGGCTATATATATATATATATATATATATATATATATATATATATATATATATATATATATATATATAGCAAAACACAGGGGGTGCCCAGTGCTACGTCCAAATGACAAAACATACTGTACATGGTAATAATTACAAGAAATTATGCTTCAGTACTAATAACAATGCTAATGCTAATAATAAAATATGTTTTTTAGTTAGAAATTTTGGCCAAAACATCATAAGCTTGCACACCAAATCAGTGTAGTGTAGGACTTGCACTTATTATGGTTTACCTTGACGATTTGGTGTGTAAGCTTATGATGTTTTGGCCAAAATGTCTAACTAAAAAAACATATTTTATTATTAGCATTAGCATTGTTATTAGTACTGAAGCATCATTTCTTGTAATTATTACCATGTATGTTTTGTCATTTGGACGTAGCACTGGGCACCCCCTGTGTTTTGCTATATTCATGTGCCACAGTCCAGTTGCACTCTATGTGGCATTACATATAGTCAAGATTAGGTGGGTGTGGGCGTTTGAGCTTGCTGGGTGTGTATGTTAATATATATATATATATATAATATTTTCACATATGATTGTGGTCTTTTACTGCTTTACACCTTTTTTTCATATATTTGCAATTTTGTGTGCTCTAGATTCTCTTTTCATTGATTAACATGTGCCAATACTTCTTATCTGATGAGGTCCTTTTAAGCCTTCGCCCCCAACAACCACTTAAACATTATGGCACAAGGAAAATAATCTGACCATCTCTAGATGGAAAACTATTCAGAAAATTTATCAATAATCTTAAATCAAATCATTTCCACTTCAGATCACTGTTATAATATATGCAGCAATACATCTTTTTTTTTTTTTTTTACCCCAAAGAACTAAGAGTAGACAGACTCCAGAAACTCACTTTTTTATACGTACTGTAGATTTCTCTTCTTGATGCATCTATATTTTGGGGCCGATTCATTGAATTGCATGATTAGCTGCAAAATTGCTCAGAAATGATAGACTTTATAGGGATAAAAAAATTCAGTTTTCACGGTACTCAATAAGAATTATCTATGCAATCTCTCAACTATTTTGCAGAATTTCCATGTCAAATCTAAACTCACACCTTATTGATTGCAATGTGAATATTTATTTGCATACAGAAATTGTTTTACATGGGTTGGGCATGCCAGAACTGTTTAATCAATACGGCGAGATGTGATTCAGACGAATATTGCTCGTTATTACTCTTGCACTTTTATAAAAATAGGGCCCTTTCTATCAAAGGCATTTGATACTGTTATCTTGTTTAACAAACTCCATTGCTCTGGAATAGGGAAGCATGCTTTAAACTGGTTTCATTCCTATCTATCAGGTAGATCCCAACATATGTCTATCTCAGGCTCTAACTCCAACCCCTTGGATATCACCTTTGGTGTCCCGCAAGGCTCTGTTCTGGGTCCCTATTCTCAAATCTTCAAAAGTTGGGACAAAAACACTGTCTCAAACTACAGGCAAATCTCTCTTCTCCCAATACTATCCAAAGTCATGTAAAAATGTGTTCACTCCCAATTAAGCGATAACTACAGTGGCGGCCGCCTTTAGCCTCGTGCGGCCATTTCGGCGCAACTCTGAAAACCACGGGCAGATGCAGTATTTGATGCGTCATGTTCCGGTATTTAAAGCCGCAGCCGCGTGCATTGTATTAGCGCTGTCTCGGCATGAATGCGGCATAAACGCGGTGAAGTGCGTGGCATCCGAAAAAAATACCCTAACAAAATCGGAGATGTTGGAGAATAAAAGGGGCCGTGACAGTATACCAAGACAAATTTCCCTATCTCCAACCCCTTGGATATCACCTGTGGTGTTCCGCAAGGCTCTGTTCTGGGGCCCCTACTCTTCCCAGTGTTCATCAATGATCTTCAAACAGCTTGTAAGGGAGCTTCAATACACATGTATGCAGATAACACAATCTTATATGCACACAGCCCTAGCCTCTCCGACCTTGAACACATACTTCAATCTGACTTTTTGAGACTTGAAAATTGGATTTCCCAAAACAAACTGTTTTTAAACACTGACAAGACTGTAACAATGGTATTTGGGACCAAAGCTACATTTTTAAAGCTTCCAATGACTGATCTCCAGATCATAACCAACGCTAATACCACCCTAACTCCTGTTACTAGTTTTAAATACCTGGGCATATGGTTTTACTCCCATTTAACATTTGGGATGCACATTGATACCTTAATATCCAAACCCTATGCCAAACTAGGTGTACTTTACAGGAACAAATCTCCCTGTCTGCTGGTCAGAAAGCATATCGCACAGCAGATGCTAATGCCAATTATCGACTATGGGGACATACTGTAGTATACGGCTCGGCACCCCAAACACACCTTAGCAAACTTGATACCCTCTACAATTCAATATGCCATTTTGTTCTCCAATGCAACAACAACATACATCACTGCGAAATGCTCAAAGAACTAGATTGGTCATCACTTGAGTCTAGGCGCAAAGTTCATCTCTCCTGTCTTGCCTTTAAATTCTTTCTGGGCAAGCTACGCACCTATCTGAACACGCTCCTCACGCCTACCACATGCAGCACCTATCACCTGAGATCAGACTCCAAAAAACTGTTCATGGTCCCAAGGTTCAGCAAAGTATCCGGCCGCTCCTCCTTCTCTTACCGTGCACCCCAAAACTGGAACAATCTACCGGACACTCTCACAGCCGCCACCAGTCTAAGTTATTTCTAAACTAAAGCTGTCTCACATTTTAATCTGTAATAGTATGTTTGTAATGGTGCTCAACAGTGCTGGGACTATGTGAAAGGAGGGGAGTATATTGGGTAATAATTATATTTTGCAATGGTACTGTGCCTTTAGATGGGCAAAGGTACCCTGAAGGTAGGAGTGGGTTCTCAAAGACAGCCCTCTCTTTCCTCATTAGGTAGCCCCAGGTTTAGTACTCACTGAGTCTTCTTTCTTCCCCAGTCTCCCCTCCAAAGCGTGCAGCTGTATTAGAGTGTAGATCCAAAGCCAGGGTGTGCAGCGCACAGCAATAAGAAGGAGCAGGTCTTGCAGAAAAAATAGTCCTTTATTTAATTCATGGTGTGGGACAACAGCAAACCTTCAACGCGTTTCGTTCAAGGAACTTTATCAAGAAGTGCTGGTTAGGTAAAATACTACAATTTATATACAGCTGACTGCCTTATTTTCGCGCCAATCGTGACGTCATGGTTTGTATATAAGCCACTCAGAATCGTTATTCTCGTGCATGCGCGCGGCGCCAGCAACTCTATCATACTCTCTATGGTGTTTTGAGTCCTCCGCGCATGCGCGCGGCGCCTGGGTATCAGGGGGTATGCTGATGATGTCTGCCGAGTATTTCAGCTTGTACACGCCCGTGGGGCGGTCCTAAGCGCAATCCACGCCTCAGACTCACCAGAAAGACTCCCCCTCCTTCCATACGTCAACAATCACAGTGATCTCTAGATGTTATAGACCTCCGCGCATGCGCGCGGCGCCAGGGTGTCAGATGGCCCACACCATGAATTAAATAAAGGACTATTTTTTCTGCAAGACCTGCTCCTTCTTATCACATTTTAATCTGATCTGTAATTGTTACACACACCTTTAATATATATTATCTCTAACTGTGCATGCAATGTATTGTATATAATGTATATCCTGTTCACTTAATGTAACTATATACTTGTAACCATGTATTATTTGTCATCATAACTCTATGCCCAGGACATACTTGAAAACGAGATATAACTCTCAATGTATTACTTCTTGGTAAAACATTTTATAAATAAATAAATAAATGATAACATTTCTGCAAAGCCAGTGGCATATATTGATGTCTGTGAACAAGTCATGTGCAATTACATTATTATGATAATTTTTTTGTTGCCATTTTACAATGAATATATTGTCAATGAAAGATTTTTGGGACTAACATGTGAGTAATAAAAATGTGGAAGTAGATCTTTGAGCTACGATTAATAATGAAGTGATAATTTAGTAATAAAATGTCTGTTTTAAATCTGTAAATTTGAAAAAAAATTAAAGGAAACTTTGAAGAGGACCCAACACATCCCCGACACGGAGAACAATAAGTAGGGGCCTCAGTATATATTTTTTAAACATACATTTCTGTTCTTTGCATATCCTATGTGAATGGGGACAGGCTCGGGACAGGGAAATGAGAAAGCACAGAACTTCTTCATGGAGACGATGGTGGTTGAGTGGAATATCCTTCAAGCAGACATGGTCTAGGCTGATAGGACATTGGGCAGAGAAGGGGTGCCAAATGTCTCTGATGTAAAAAGTCTATGCTCCTATTTGGCAATTGGACAGCAGAGAGATGCAGAACACACCCTTATATGTAATATTCATTGGTTCAGGAGCACACAGTGGGAAAACATGAAGTGCGTTACTATGCAGGATTTTACTTTGTTTCTTGATGCATTGAAGCGTACCTTGTATAAAGAAACATTCCGATTAAATTGGGCTTTAGCATGCCTTTACAGTTTAGCACTGTTTGATAAATCTGGGCCTAAATACTTTACATGCAGGTTCTGTATGTCCCAAAGAACAAATTGGACCTTTTCCAAAATACGTCCATAGTTTGTTAATATGGCAATGTAGATTAAACGCCTATCCAGTCTTCAATGTTTGGAACATATTTAAGAAGTCATTTTACTGAGCCTAGAAAACCGAGTAGAAATTTTGAAGGATGTTTTTATGATTTCACTAATTCATCTAACTTTTGTAAAAAAACAAATAGTAATTTTTCTCTTTTCTGTTTATAAATCTATGAATCTTTTGAACACATACCTAATTTATAACTGCTACTATTACTGTACTGTAATCTTTCATACAATATGTTTCTATTTTCCTAATATAAGGGAATACTGTACAGGCATACCCCGGTTTAAGGACACTCACTTTAATTACACTCGCAAGGACATATCACACAATAGGCAAACGGCAGCTCACGCATGCGCCTATCAGCACGTCCTGAACAGCAATACCGGCTCCCTACCTGTACCGAAGCTGTGCTCAAGCGGGGAGACTATAGAGTCTGTTACAAATGCGTTATTTCCATCAGTTATGTACGTATATGATGATTGCAGTACAGTACATGCATCGATAAGTGGAAGAAAGGTAGTGTTTCCCTTTAAGTACATTTTCGCTTTACATACATGCTCCGGTCCCATTGCGTACGTTATTGCGTTGTATGCCTGTATATTCACGTATACAACATAGGCCATGCTTTTCTCGTTCATTGTTTGGCCCTACATTTTGGAATCAGATAAAAAAAAAACTGAGATATATAACTAAACAGGTACAGTACTTGAATGCCTAACAGACTAAGAGTTTTTTTTTAAATCTCATGAGCTAGAAAGATTGCTTTCAGATGAATGGTCTGTGTTACTGTATATACAGCAATCAAAATAAAATACTATGGACATTTCCAAGCACAGTTATTGCTTGTGTTTGGAAGGGGTCAGACACGAGGTTCTATAGCCACAGGGCAAATGGCACTTACGAAACATGCCAGTTATCTTATTGTTTATGTTGCAGTTTTTGTTCTTGCATCATTTACTCAGGTATTGATATTTTCTTCAGAATATTAGACAGTAAAAGCACACAATACACAATCATGAATTCAGAGGGGTAGAAAAAACTCCTTTCATGATGGCATTAAAGGTCACAATATACAGTACAGCAAGTGGAAATATTGATAGTTTGTCATATACAGTATTTAGAAGGAAGGGGCAGAGGAGGAAGCGAGCAGAAAACCAGCAAGCAAGTTCAAAAACACTTTCAGTTTATATAGAAATTTGTATTGAGAAGTCGGATTTCTTGCCTTTAAAGGAGCAATCTAAGCACCTTGTTTTTTTTAGTTTTTCTCCCAGGATTGAAGCAGGGGGTCCCCGGAGTAGAACCCCGATATCTGCTCCGGGGATCCACTGCTTCCGGAGCTACTTACCTCCATAGGGGGTGCTGGTAACCGCTCTGCTCAGATACTAGGGCTTTAAAGTTTAAAGGTCCCGCATCACGTGGTCCAATAGGAAGCTGAACTTGATGATGTCACGGCTTCCTATTGGCCCACAGGTCAGGAGCTTTGAAAAGGCACCATAACATGGCCAAGCACAGAAGGGGTCCCCGGAGCTGAAATTAATGGGGTTCAGCTCCGGAGATCCCCTGCTTCAATCCATGGCAAAGTGGAATTAATTTTTACTTGGAATAGTTTTTTTTAAATAGGTTTGAAACAGTGGATCTCCAGAGCGTAACCTGAAAGGTTGCCCTGTCTGGGAATGGAAAATATCCGTTCTAAGGTCCCGCGGGAGAATAGGAAGCTGTGACATCATCCCTTGCGGCTTCCTATTGGCCCGCGTGACGCAGGAGCTTGAAACGAAAAAAGATTTGATTTGATTTGATTGAGATTTGATCAAAAAAAGATTTGAGATACGATATCACTTTCAGATGAAGTATCTTGGGGGGCAAGAGGGTCCCCACAGCTAAAATGAACACGGTTCAGCTCTGGTGACCAAGTGTTAGAAAAGAGAAAGGCGCGCTAACATTCAAAATTCTATATATGGTAATAATGAAAATGATTTGACCAGTGGGTCGCTATGTGAATAAAATTGTTTTAAGTGTCACGGGAGACCAGGACTAACACCAGGGGTCAATATCGCCAGACAGAAACACAATAGTTTATAAAATTAATTGTTATAAAAAAATGGTTATGGGAAGAAAACTCCATTTAGTAGGGATATGTTTTCTGTCGCAACACATTCAGTATATTTATAACACATTTCCATATATCGCTTGTTATCTTCTTAGGGTGATAACTCATAAGTATCTACTTTCAACTTACAAGTGATAACTTACAAGACCATCAACGGTCTGTTTATCCATACCGTATATGCAAGCATGAGTTGAAAAAAAATATTTTTTAATGGAAAAAACAAATCCAAAATAATATTTAATCGAAAAAGAAGATCAGGAATTATATGATGTTATATTACAAGTTGTTTTCACAGTTCTCCTCCGGATATCTTATTCTTACATACATGTAACTATATATTTGTAGCAGCGATTGGTCCAGCCATATCTCTACATACCCTGTCATGTAAGATCTAGTAAGAGACAGACAGTGACAGGCTGTCCTGTGGGGATTTCCCCCTCCTGCTGACTTCCTGAGTGACATGGTGGTGGGGCTTGTGCTAGGCCCTCCCTCTTTGAGCTACAGGAAGGAAGTGCCTAAAGCGTAGAATGAAGTTCAGCCCTTTCAGGGTGAGCCCTTCAGTTCTTGTTAGTGTTTGGAGTTGGTTCCAGCCTGCTCCTGTGTGGGGTAGGAGCTTGCGTGTCGGCCGGGATTGAGACATGTGCTCAGCCCTCATGGGTTAAGGCACTAATCTAATTCAGCCAGGCCTCATCATTACCTGCAAGCCAATATCATCCAGAAGCCAGGGATCCACCCTATCCAATTGAAGCATGCGCTGCAATAACACCAGCAGTGGCTGCTGCAATGAAGAACATCTCATTTGTACCTCTCGCTCCACTGCAGTCTGTATGGAGGGAGGTAACTGAGAGTAAGGACTGTCATAGCGGGACTCCCTTCAGTCATACTGAAGCCCCCTATGTCTGGAGGCGATGACACAGAGAGGAACTGAACCTGGGGGCTATATGGGGGTATATGTATTTTGTAAGGAGGAAATACAGATTCCCAAGCATACAGGATTCTTCAAGATCGAGCCAGGACAGGTAAGGAGTAGAGCAGAGAGGGAATGCTAGTGTGTGGAATGTGATGTTATCTAAAATCAGAAGCTCTGCGCTGGATCTGGCCACATAATTGTACGTTTTTATTTCAAAGGACGGAGACAAAGTCAATGTCTATATTCTGGCTCTATCTTGAATAATGTGAGACACATGAGGTTCACATTGGTTGGAAACCCTTATATTCACACTGAATAAAGCTTGAAGATACATGTTTGTGAGTGCTATAACTGCCTCTTTTAATCAATTTTTTTAATAAACAGGTATTATGCTATGTTTTTTTAAATATTTTTTTGTATGGATCTCAAATAAGAAAAAACTATTCAAAGATGCACTGAAATAGATGACATAAAGTGAGAAAACGCCACAAAGTTATGTTTCCGGAATTCTCTGATTTTTATACACATGTAAGTGCATTTGTATTTCAGCTATAATAAGTGAAAATTGGAAACAATATCACACTATATTGTTTTTTTCTGTTTGCTTCTCCTACTTTTTCCCTATGATCCATGCGCCAGACCACTCATATCTTTGCAGCTGTGGAAACCTCATGCTTCCCTGTTTCCCACCGAGGGGGGGCATATATATATATAAATATATATATATATATATATATATATATATATATAAATATTTAGAGAGATAAAGCTACTTTAATGGTCCATTATATGATTTTTAATCTTTTGAGTGCCATGATCCACAGCACAAAGTATTTACTTTTTTAACAAAACATTTTAGCCCCCAAATATTTCACAAATATTTGATATTTTATCTTCTCTTTCAAAAGCACAATCTATCTTTTATGGGGTACAGTACAGTATATATTTTTTTTAATGAGCATTTACATAAAAACGCAGGGATACATCCTTTAGAACTGCAAGTTCCATTTATTCTTTAGGAAAAGTTAAAATTACAATGAAATCATGTTCTATATGTAGCCAGGTCACCTGATGGCGACTATTCTGCCTTTGGGCTGGCAGTAAACCCTGGTACAATCAGGTTGCCAGTAGTATGTATGGGGGTTTCCCCCTCTCCTTTGGTACTGAATTGAGTGACAGCGGGGGGTGGTACATCCTGTTGTAGCTGGGACAATGGGGTGCCCGCCTCCTGGCTGTACTTAAGGGCAAGACCGCCTTTAAGTTAGCAGTGCCTTCCCCCCCTTGAGGAAGGCAGGTCACACAGTGGAAAGGCTGAGATTGGGCATTCTCCAGCCCTCTTCCCTCCGGGAGAGAGTGAGTGTGGACCATACCTCTGCCTCTGCTAGGGAGGTGGGGAAGAGCTAGGACAGCTGCGGGTGCCCTTGTCTTGTTGTGGCGGTCCAGGGACCATCATCCGGTGAATCCTGAGAGACTGTATTGTGCAGATCCTGCCTTGTTCCTGTTACTACAGCGTGTAGTAATAAACCTGTTCCTGTTTGCAATATACCTCCTGCCTGGTGTGTGACCTTACTGGGGGGGGAGGTGATAAGTTCCACCGTGGGAGATCATCTTCAGTTTCTTGAACCTATGGCAGATGGAGGCGCTGCACTGCTAAAGATATATGTGGGATATGAACCCCAAAAGCCTGGTCCTGTGTCCCCACTACCATCGGCGGACGACTCAGCCCTCCTGTTGCCAGCAGGTGTATGCACCATACACCCTGTAATGGCCCCTATCTGTGATCGGGTGGGGGAAACACTGTTACATATATTTTATTTGTAATCAAAGAAACAAATATAATCAGATGTCCTCCACCAGCCCTACATTAATCTGTGTTCATTCAAACCTTGGAAAGTTACATTTGACAGTGATACGGCTTCTTTTAGTGATGTTTCAGCAGTGCAGTGCTATTACATCACAATTTGTATCCAGTCTCAGATTGGTAGCAGCAGATCTGACACACCCTCTGTCACTTGTGCTGGAAAGAGCCTCTTCTAAGCGCAAAAGCACTTCTGTGTTAACATTTCCTAGAATTGGATATTTAGAGAGTTTTAATAGTTGTTAATAACATACATCCAACCATCCAAATGTATCAGCAGAGAAATCCCGGGACTGGACAATCATAATAATAATGTACATTATTTGAATAATAAAGGGATTTTACTACATGTATATCAACAAAATAGTTGTGCCAGCAGCAATACAGAACCATAATATTCCAATGTAGTTCAGAGCATTGTGGATATCATTCACAATATAACGGAGAGGCCCTGAATGTGAAGAGCAGGCCATATACAGTAATTGTCCAGGCAGGAATCTCATATTGGAATGCCTAGTCTGTGATAGACTGCATACTGTACATGGCATATATGATGGCATTCTGTGAATACAAATAGACATATATAGGCCCTTTGCACTAGTGTATGTAGTGCTAAGCCATAGGGCTTAGGTGAAGGAGCTCTAAGAAAACCCACGCAAACCTGTCCCATTAGGGGGTGGGACATTTTCGCAGTAGGTTTTAAAAAAAATGTAGCAATTTTTTTTTCCAAAAGTTAGAACAAATTGCAACATGTTCACAATTTTTGATTTAAAAAAATGTGTAACTGATTTTTGGGGAAAGTTACATTAAAAATACCAATGTAACATGATTAATGTGACTTTGCAAATTTTGTTTGTGTGTTTTTATGTGCAAAAAGGTTCACAAGCACTGCAATTTTCACCACATTTGAGAAAACATTGCACATCTTTAGCTGTAAGATTTCCTCTATGGGATGATTGAGGTGACAAGCCGATTGGTGCTTTGTGACAGCATATGAGGTATTTTTTTTGTTATATCAACAAATACTTAATATTTGCAGTTTAAAAAAAACACACATGCTGACTTTGAATAAAACCTCACTGAACAAAATATGTTTCACATCTAAGATGAAAAAATTAAAGTAAATAAGGCACCTGACTCCGATGGCATACATCCAAGGGTTCTCAAGGAGTTAAGTTCAGTAATAGCCAAACCATTACATTTAATATTTAAGGACTCCATTTCCACAGGCTCAGTACCACAAGATTAGCGTAAAGCCAAAGGAGCTAGATCACAACCAGGGAATTACAGACCTGTAAGCCTGACTTAAATAGTGGGGGAACTACTTGAAGGTTTAATACAGGATACTATTCAGGAATACCTAATGGAAAACAAAATTATTAGTAATAGTCAGCAGGGATTTATGAAGGATAGATCATGCCAAACTAAACTTATTTGTTTCTTTGAGGAGGTACAGTAAGTAGGAATTTAGACCAGGGTAATGCAGTTGATGTTGGCTTTTGATATGGTTCCACACAAGGCTGGTGTACAATATAAAGCAAATTTGGCTCAGAAAAAATATATGCACCTGGATTGAAAACTGGTTGAAGGATAAACAACAGAGGGTTGTCATAAATGGAACTTTTTCAGGTTGGGCTAAAGTCGTGAGTGTAGTACCTCAGGGATCGGTACTGGGACCCCTGCTTTTTAACTTGTTTATTAATGACCTTGAGGTTGGCATCGAGAGTAAAGTCTCCATCTTTGCTGATGATACTAAATTGTGTAAGGTAGTTAAATCAGAGCAGGATGTAATTTCTCTCCAGAATGACTTGGAGAGACTGGAAACTTGAGCAGGTAAATGGCAGATGAGGTTTAATACAGATAAATATAAGGTTATGAATTTGGGATGCAAGAATAAAGAGGCGAATTACAAATTAAATGGGGATAAATTGGGGGAATCCTTGATGGAGAAGGATTTAGGAGTGTTTGTAGACAGCAGGCATAGCAATAGTGCCCAAAGTCATGCAGTAGCTGCAAAGGCAAACAAGATCTTATTTTGCATTAAAGAGGCAATGGATGGAAGGGAAGTAAACATAATTATGCCTCTTTACAAAGCATTAGTAAGACCACACCTTGAATATGGAGTACAATTTTGGGCACCTTTCCTTAGAAAATACATTATGGAACTAGAGAGAGTGCAGAGAAGAGCCACCAAATTAATAAAGGGGATGGACAATCTAATTTATGAGGAGAGGCTAGCTAAATTAGATTTATTTACATTAGAAAAGAGGCGTCTAAGAGGGGATATGATAACTATACACAAATATATTTGGGGACAGTACAAGGAGCTTTCAAAAGAACTATTCATCCCATGGACAGTACACAGGACTTGGGGTCATCCCTTTAGGTTGAGGAAAGGAGATTTCACCAGCAACAAAGGAAAGGCTTCTTTACAGTAAGGTCAGTTAAAATGTGGAATTCATTACCCATGGAGACTGTGATGGCAGATACAATAGATTTGTTCAAATAAAAGGTTGGACATCTTTTTAGAAAGGCAAGGTATACAGGGATATACCAAATAAGTAAACATGGGAAGGATGTTGATCCAGGGAGTAATCTGATTGCCAATTCTTGGAGTCAGGAAGGAATTTATTTTTCCCCTTATGAGATATCATTGGATGATATGACTCTGGGGTTTTGTGTTTGCCTTACTCTGCATCAATAAGTAAGTATAGATATAGGATAAGGTACCTGTTGTCTACATTTAACATAGGTTGAACTTGATGGACGCATGTCTTTTTTCAACCTCATCTACTATGTCATTATCTAAGTTAGTCATATTTTATTAAATCGATTTTGATTTTTGTTTTGTTTTACAAGTTTGCTTACTTTGTTGCTCAATTTTGCGATATTTTATACACCAATTTGCTTAGTTGCTCATTCTAATAAGTATTGATTACCCAGGTAAATTAATTGAATCCTAAAATATATTTGAATGGTTTCATTAAATGAGTTTACTGAAAGACGTTATATACATTCTATACAGTATGTTTCATACTGCATATGAATAGAATAGACAATACATTAGCTCATACGTTTGGAAAATGGTGGGATTTAAGCATTATGTGACCTTAACTAGATATGAGGTCATTATTCCACAACATTTGATGTAGCCACAAATATGGAATTTTTTCGCAATTGTGAAAATATACCGATTAATTTTTTTTAAATGACCTACCCGGGTTGCCACCTCTCAAGTTTGACCCGGAGGCTCCGGGTTTCGGGCACTTACCTCTGGGCTACGGGTTTAGCCCGTCAATCTCCGGGTGGCGGCAGTGTGCGGCGTGATGTGACGGCGTCTCCGGCATTCTCCGGTATTCTTCTGCAATTCTCCCTCCAACTGCAGTGAACATGGCTGCGCTGCGTCAAATGACACCACGTTATCATGGCAACGTGACGCTAGTGATGTCATGATGCTACACGGCGTCACGTTGCCATGGCAACACGACGTCATTTAACGCTGTTCAGCCAAGTTCACTGCAGTTGGAGGGGGAGTTGCAGCAGGATGCCGGGAGGAGCCGTCGCAACAAGGAAGTGAATTTTGACATTTTCTCCGGGCTGGCCTTCAGTAGAAGGTGGCAACCTTGTGACCGACAGTAGGAGTAGATTTGGCTAAAATAAAGGTTAAGTCCGCCATGACCCCTACCTGTCAATAATATGATGTATTTACAATTTCTTGTACCAATCAGGTATCTGTGTACTGTGCCCACATTGGGCTGATATTATATTCTGTAGCCTGGTTCCAGGGGTTAACAGTATGTTGAATGGTTTTATTGTACGGCCCTTTTTGGGGAGGACGCATATACAAGTACAAGTATACCAACAGGTCAGGGTTTCAGCATATCCCTGTTTCAGCACTTGTGGCTCAATCAGTCACCTGTGCTGAAGCAGGGATATTGTGAAAACCTGACCTGATGGTGGCCTTTGAAGACTGGCGTTGCCCACCCCTGAACTAGATGCTACATTGCAGCTGCTTTGGGGGGAGACCAGATACCAGCACATCCTCAGTGGAAAAGTGTATCTGGCATGTAATTAATATGGAGACAATGACCAGCTTCATGTAAGATTCCCTTGAAAAGTTGAATGTGGCATGGGATCCAGGGTGTAGCCATAAGGTAGAGGCTAATTTTTATAGAACTGAGTATAACCACCAGCTATCTATTCCAATGTACAAATTATAGATTTGTGTGGATTCCTGGGATCAGGCGTCTTCTCTACATGTTAACCAATAAACTACTGATATTTTACTTGAAGAGCCAACTCTACACCAGTGGTATCCCACTCAATGCTATATAAGATTGAGAGTCTGGCCCTAGTTTGGGCCTAAGGGGGGATATACTAGGCCTAGTCTCAGAGGCACTGGCTCTGAGACACTACCTGCTGGATCCAGCTCCCTCTTCTGACTGGCGTGGTCTTGCTGAGTGCTCCAAATGTATCAGTGTGGTGCAGGGGAATTCCAGGAGCCCTATTGGCTGCTGTGGGCCAGGTGTTGTGCAGCCCCAGGGGCTGCTGGGACTTGTAGTTCCCCTGCGGAGCTGTGGGTGTAATGGCTGCCGCTTGCGCTGTACTGCCATGTGCAAGGTGTACCAAGATGACCACCGCTACTCTGAGTATCTCCTGTGCATGCGTGAGCTGCTACTGCGCATGCGCGGGGATACTCAAGATAGCGGAACACCGGCGACCAGCTCGCCGGTTCCCGGCACTGTGCAACCTCACAGCCGTCCCCCTCACGCAGCTCGGAGGCAAGAGGGGGACGTGGCTACATGTACAATTCAAAATGTAATAATATTATACAGTTCGAGACTTTGTGCACACATCTCTACAGGTTAGCATGTTTAGCATGTTCTGGAATGGAAAGAGGAGGAGCGAGAATGTCTATTTGACTTTGAACTCCTGATTATCATGGAAGAGAATCTTTTACGGACTGATCTCCCTGTCGCTGCCTCAAATTTTATGCTAATATTTTCTCTCTTTATAAAAAACTAAAAGTATTTAATTTGAATCATAATTCGTGCATAAACATACCACAGTTTTGAATTATTAATTTATTATATCTGAATGATGAAAATACGGAATTAAGAATGTTTTATAAAAAAAAACAATATGTAAACATTTTTAATAATATAAAAGCTTACATCTTATACTATATTAGTGAAAGCACTGTATGTTTGCCTGCCTGCCTGGATGTCCGGTGTCCCTAGGGGAAATCTCATTGGTCCCTTGGGCCGCCCGCCCCCGCACACCTCTCATTGGCCTGAGGCGGAGTGACGGGCCAAAAAAAACACACACACACACACACACACACACACACACACACACACACACACACACACACACACACACAGTGTCACCACACACACACAGTGTCACCACACACACACACACAGTGTCACACACGGTGTCACACACACACACAGTGTCACACACGGTGTCACACACACACACACAGTGACACACACACACACACACACAGTGACACACACACAGTGACACACACACACACACACACACACACAGTGTCACACACACACACACACACACACAGTGTCACACACACACACCTCCCTGAACATCGTGACCCGCGCGCACCTCCTCCTCTCCCCGTGTCTCCCGCGCTTTCACCCCGGTCCCCCCCCCCCCCCGGCGCCGCTACAGTCAGCGGGGGACACACTATTATTAGCCCTTCAGCGCCCCCCCACCCAGTGTCAGCGGCCGTGCGAGACCCCCCCTCTATATCTCCCACCTCTCCCCCCCCACACATATACATGCCCCCCCTCCCCGGCGCTCACAACTCACCCCCCTCCCCGGCGGGGGAACAGCCAGTGGCCAGGCAGCCTGCCTCGCGGCACCGAGTGCCCAAGATGGCGGCGGCCTCACTCGCGGCGGCGGCCGGAAGCCTCCCTGTTTCCCGCGCTTTCAGTCCCCCCCCCCCCCCGGCGCCGCTACAGTCAGCGGGGGAGCGAGCGCCCGGGACACAGCGGGGGAGCGGCCACAACACGCTGCCTCCCGCCTCAGATCCACGTGGGACCTGCCGGATGGGTGAGTGAGCGGCCTTCACCTCCCCTCACCCCCCTTCACCTCCCCTCACTTCCACCCCCCCTTCACCTCCCCTCCACCCCCCCCTTCACCTCCCCTCCACCCCCCCCTTCACCTCCACCCCCCCCCCTTCACCTCCACCCCCCCCCTTCACCTCCACCCCCCCCCCTTCACCTCCCCTCCAGTGTCAGTGTCTCCCCGATACCCCCCCCCCCCCCGGCACCGCTACAGTCAGCGGGGAAGCGGAACGAGCGAGCGCCCGGGACACAGCGGGGGAGCGGCCACAACACGCTGCCTCCCGCCTCAGATCCATGTGGGACCTGCCGGACGGGTGAGTGAGCGGCCTTCACTTCACCTCCCCTCACCCACCCCTCACCTCCCCTCACCCCCTTCACCTCACCTCCCCTCACCCACCCCTCACCTCCCCTCACTCCACTTCCCCTCCCCTCCACCCCCCCTTCACCTCCCCTCCACCCTCCTTCACCTCCCCTCCACCCTCCTTCACCTCCCCTCCACCCCGCTTCACCTCCCCTCCACCCCGCTTCACCTCCCCTCCACCCCCACCCCCCCTTCACCTCCCCTCCACCCCCCCCCTTCACCTCCCCTCCAGTGTCAGTGTCTCCCCGATACCCCCCCCCCCCCGGCACCGCTACAGTCAGCGGGGAAGCGGAACAAGCGAGCGCCCGGGACACAGCGGGGGAGCGGCCACAACACGCTGCCTCCCGCCTCAGATCCACGTGGGACCTGCCGGACGGGTGAGTGAGCGGCCTTCACCTCCCCTCACCCCCCTTCACCTCACCTCCCCTCACCCACCCCTCACCTCCCCTCACCCCCTTCACCTCCCCTCACCCCCCTTCACCTCCCCTCACTCCACTTCCCCTCCCTTCCACATCCCCTTCACCTCCCCTCCACCCTCCTTCACCTCCCCTCCACACCGCTTCAGCTCCCCTCCACCCCGCTTCACCTCCCCTCCACCCCCCTTCACCTCCCCTCCACCCCCCTCCACCCCCCTTCACCTGCCCTCCACCCCCCCTTCACCTCCCCTCCCTCTCACCTCCCCTCCACCCCCCTTCACCTCCCCTCCACCCCCCCTCCACCCCCTTCACCTCCCCGCCACCCCCCTTCACCTCCCTGCCACCTCCCCGCCCTCCCCGCCACCCCCCCTTCACCTCTCCTCCACCCCCCCTTCACCTCCCCTCCACCTCCCCTCCACCCCCTTCACCTCCCCTCCACCCCCCTCACCTACCCTTCACCTCCACTCCACCCCCCCCTTCACCTCCACTCCACACCCCTTCACCTCCCCGCCACCCCCCCCTTCACCTCCCCGCCACCCCCCCCTTCACCTCCCCTCCACCTCCCCTCCACCCCCTTCACCTCCCCTCCACCCCCCCTCACCTACCCTTCACCTCCACTCCACCCCCCCCTTCATCTCCACTCCACACCCCTTCACCTCCCCGCCACCCCCCCTTCACCTCCCCGCCACCCCCCCCTTCACCTCCCCGCCACCCCCCCCCCCTTCACCTCCCCGCCACCCCCCTTCACCTCCCCTCCACCCCCCCCTTCACCTCCCCGCCACCCCCCCTCCACCTCCCCTTCACCTCCCCTCACCCCCCTTCACCTCACCTCCCCTCACCCACCCCTCACCTCCCCTCACCCCCTTCACCTCCCCTCACCCCCCTTCACCTCCCCTCACTCCACTTCCCCTCCCTTCCACATCCCCTTCACCTCCCCTCCACCCTCCTTCACCTCCCCTCCACCCCGCTTCAGCTCCCCTCCACCCCGCTTCACCTCCCCTCCACCCCCCTTCACCTCCCCTCCACCCCCCTCCACCCCCCTTCACCTGCCCTCCACCCCCCCTTCACCTCCCCTCCCCCTCACCTCCCCTCCACCCCCCTTCACCTCCCCTCCACCCCCCCTCCACCCCCCTTCACCTCCCCGCCACCCCCCCTTCACCTCCCTGCCACCTCCCCGCCCTCCCCGCCACCCCCCCTTCACCTCTCCTCCACCCCCCTTTCACCTCCCCTCCACCTCCCCTCCACCCCCTTCACCTCCCCTCCACCCCCCCTCACCTACCCTTCACCTCCACTCCACCCCCCCCTTCACCTCCACTCCACACCCCTTCACCTCCCCGCCACCCCCCCCTTCACCTCCCCGCCACCCCCCCCTTCACCTCCCCGCCACCCCACCCCCCTTCACCTCCCCGCCACCCCCCCTTCACCTCCCCGCCACACCCCCCCTTCACCTCCCCGCCACCCCCCCTCCACCTCCCCTTCACCTCCTCTACACCCCCCCCTTCACCTCCACACCCCCTTCACCTCCCTTCCACACCCCCTTTACCTCCCCTCCACACCCCCTTCAGCTCCCCTCCACACCCCCTTCACCTCCCCTCCACCCCCCTTCACCTCCCCTCCACCCCCCTTCACCTCCCCTCCACCCCCCTTCACCTCCCCTCCACCCCCCTTCACCTCCCCTTCCCACCACCTCCCCCCCTTCCCACCGCCTCCCCCCCCCTTCCCACCGCCTCCCCCCCCTTCCCACCCCCTTCCCACCGCCTCCCCCACTTCCCACCGCCTCCCCCCCCTTCCCACCGCCTCCACCCCCCTTCCCACCGCCTCCCCCCCTTCCCACCGCCTCCCCCCCCCTTCCCACCGCCTCCCCCCCCCTTCCCACCGCCTCCCCCCCCTTCCCACCGCCTCCCCCTCCCTTCCCACCGCCTCCCCCCCCTTCCCACCGCCTTCCCCCCCCCTTCCCACCGCCTCAGCCCCCCCTTCCCACCGACTCCCCCCCCCCTTCCCACCGCCTCCCCCCCCCTTCCCACCGCCTCCCCCCCCCTTCCCACCGCCTCCCCCCCCTTCCCACCGCCTCTCCCCCCCCTTCCCACCGCCTCCCCCCCCCTTCCCACCGCCTCCACCCCCCCTTCCCACCTCCTCCCCCTTCACGCCACCTCCCCCCTCCTCCCCCTTCACACCACCTCCCACCTCCCCCCACCCGCCGCACGCATTCAACAGACAACCCACCCACTCGACACACACCTGCCGCATCCTGCCCCTACGCAACAATATCACTGACCAGCTGTCACCCGCACTCGCCACACACCCGCCGCCTCACACCCTAGCAGGACCCCAACCCACAGCCAGCACTCACTACCCACGCGCCACCCGTACTGAACACCCATCCGCCGCCTCACACCCTAGGAAGACACACGCCTCACATTTTCACATCACTTATGTCACCAAAATATACATTGTACTGTGGTGTGTTTACAATAAACCATTTTTTTACAACATCGTATTACATTTTCTTCCATCTTTCTTTTCAACATTATTATGAAACCTTTACAACAAATAGTCGTATTCCACGATTTATAAATAATACTACAGTACCTATTACGCATTTACATCCCGGGCAACGCCGGGTCTCTCAGCTAGTCTTATATAAAAAAATATTTTGTATTTGCAATTTCTTAAATTCTAAGTGAAATACAGAAACAAGAACAAATATACATAGCGAGAATGCAACTTGCAATAAATATAAATTCAATTGATCCGTCTGGCTGAGAATTGATGCTGCAATTTGTACCCTGACAGCTTTTAGAACACTATCAGAAAGTCAATATGATATGCCAATACAGTGATATACTTGCAGTCACAAGTCAGTTGTTCAGATTAAACCTGAGGTGCTTATATTGTGGATAATAATGGATAGACAGCCTGACTCCGTCCTCTGTGGACTGCACAGAAAGCACTTGACTCGAATTCAAGGTTTCATGTGGTTATCAATGGTCCTAACAGCCAGCCAAACCAGTAACATAGGATGTCTGTCTCGCCAAGCCGGAGCAGTGAACAAGGGATAACATGCGTTAAATGCATAGTCTGACTGCAACTGGTTCTATCAGCTGCCTGTCTCCGAATAGCTCACAGGCACCGTGTGATCACATTTCAGATTCATCCTCTCTGTCTCTCTCTTTCAGGCTAACGTTTAGATTTCCTTTCTCTCTCCATTTATTAATACTTCCACCTCCTCAGCGTTATCTCACAAAGGCTTTCATTAGTTGCCTGGGATCTTTATGTCAGAGTGGCTTCTTTTTACTGATTAGAAAAGTATAGTATAGTGGTGATTTCCTACTTGTTGAGTTCACTGCTGCATTTACCCATTAACAAGAACACTGGGATTACTCAGGAGCGACGGCTGGATGTACAGGACCAAGAACACGTAACACACACAAAACAAAAGCAAAACTTGCTACAGTAGTATTTTATTTAATGGTATTAAACAGCAGTTCGGACTATTAACGTTTCAGGGCAGTGCCCCCTTTTGCAGTTCTGCCCCAGTGTGCCCTGCAACGTTACTGGTCTGTTCTATTGTTTAATACGATTAAATAAAATACTACTTTAGCAAGTTTTGCTTTTGTGTTTGTGTTACGTGTTCTTGTTCCTGTATATCCATGAGTAGAAGTTGTGGCAGACCTATACGCTCTGTGTTTTAGCACCTTCTGAAGACGCATGTTGCTTCCCCCTGTACTTGTGAGTGTGCAGGCTGTCTCTTTATTCTGTGCCCATGGCAGGGTGGTTCAGACTGCAAGGCTATACATAATAACACCTTTTTTTTCCTATTTGGTTCTGGCATTCATAATATTATTCAGTGACCCCAGCCTCTCAACCTACACCAATGTGAGTACTTCATTTAAAAGTGTCATTCTTTTCAGATCAACTTGAACAATTAAATATGCAAGATGAATACGGCTAATGTAAAAAAAAAAAATTCAAAACAATTGGTTTATTGAAAGGTTAAATACAATATTGCATTAGTAGGAGCTTTTGTCAGAATAGTTATGTAGAAGAACGCCACAAATAAAATGGAGCAAGACCTTTCGTATTGGAGGATTTTGCTAATGAAATAAACGTTTGTTATATTTGGAGGATTCACAGAACACTCATTCCCCGTTCCCCGTCTCATTATTTCATAGAACATTATATGTAAATGTGAAGGTAAAACATCCGTGCACAACACATCACCATTAATAGCCATGTAACTGGAAATACAAAGGCCATTAGTACTGGACTACCTATTAACCAAGCATTGTAACTGTGATAGATTTATTGTTCTTAACAACAAAGCATACTTTGCAATGTCACTTTTAAACCATTACTGATAATGGGAAAATAAGTTTATACGATAAATGTATTTCTGCTTTTACCCTCAGCTAGCCTACTACGTTTACGCCCTTTAAATCATTCAGTCAAATGCTTTTAGGGTCTAATTATGGGAATATAAACGTTTGCTTTACATGAGCGAAAAATCTCCAAAAAAGAAAGTATCAAATTGCTACTTGTATGTGATTTACATTAGCCACAAAATTACTGTTATTACTGTTATTGAATCATACACCAAGATATAATTATGATATGAAACCAAATAAAATGGTTAAGGCCAGGTCCCCCGCTGGCTACTGCAGCGCCCACTGTGGCGGATGCTGCAGGGACAATATCCGCCCTACAATGGGGCCGGGCCCGCTGCGAGGGGGGGCGTCACGCTGCGCCAAGAGAAACTCCTGCACTCAAGAAAATTGAGAGCAGGAGTCGCGATGGAGCGCTAGGCCACGCCCCCGGCAGTTAAGCCAATGAGGGCGAACCTGCCAGGTGACGTCACGGCCGGGCCCTTCACGTGGCCCCCCCTGTCTTTCCTCCTGCAGCTCTCTGCAGACCGGGGGACTCGGCTGCACACGCCGCCAGCCTCGCAGGCACACGTAAAGTGCAGGCAGCGGGGCCGCAGCCTGAGTCACTACGCTGAATTAAACATATTTAATGTGAGCCCAAGTTAATGCCCATTAATCTTCATTAAATGAAGAACTGGAAATTATTCCGGATTTACTCCCGTAAAAAGCATGGCGCTATATTTAATAGCCGATATAGCCTAAATAACATGCAAATCAGCCAGAGGACAATTGTTAAAAATGTCAAATATTCTATCCAAACAGGATAAAAAAGGACTTTAGAGATCCTATTGAAAATTATTTTTTCATGTTTAGATGTTATATATTTAAAGCAGCAAAACATGAAAATTCCCATATATTTGTTTTCAAATAAATCAGTTCTGTAGTATCAGATAATACTGTGCGCATTTTTTTTGTGACACGTAATGCCATTGTAACTGGCTTTTTAAAAATGTAATGATCATCCTTTGGTTGCTACAGCAACCATTTATAAAGTTGTATCCACTTCCTCTTTTGAAACAGGATTGCACACGGATAAAGGGCACACGGCCCGAAACGCGTAGGTGGGACACCTGCTGCAGCTATGGGGGTCTTTGTCTGATCCCTTCAATGGAATAAAGTGTTTTTTCTTTTGCATCCGTGAGCCTCCTCCTGTTTTTTCAGGCAGTGCACCGCCTTCTTCCTTCATCTGTTCCTGTTGTTTTTGCATATAATTACCTAGGTTGATATGAGGTTAACTCATGGAAAATAATGTCAGTTACTAATTTAGGTAACTTTCCTTTATTTAGCCTAATTTAGCAGAGTTTAGTGCATCTGAACCGTACTGTATCCGCCATTGCGGTTAGGCAATGCCTTTCACTCACTGCAATGCACATCACCTGTTCGTACCGGCTCTCATTGTCACTGAAAGTCTCCTGTATTCCAATATCTAGTTCGGAAAGTATGGCATACATTGCTGAAGGTTTAAAATATACATATACTGTACATACTAAATACATGTAGCGTACATTCCCCCACCCTATGGGAGATATGGCGGCTACTGTGTGTGTGGTGCGTTACCTGTGACTCACAGGAGGCTTAAGCCTCCACTGCTGGGAGCCTGGGGTGTATCTGATCCGTCTGGTGACAGCACCTCCACCTGTGCGGGATCCTACTATGTTGGAAAACCCCACCACAGGACCCAATACTATAATACACACACTGATAAGAATAACGGTTTACTGTATACATAAGAAAATGGGCAACACTATAACATCCCCACCAACTAGGCCACGCAGGGCCATAACCCCACAGGGCCCTTAAACACAGTGTCCACACCTGATGGGATATCCCCAAAAGTACTGAGGGGTCCTTGGGCACCCAACCACCCTGGTGTCCACAAGAAGCAAGCCACCCAATGTGTGAGACAACGCTGCCCACAACTAACGTGTGTAAAGTTGGTGCACTTGTTGATACCTGGCGGGTACTCCAGCACCCGGTAGCACGCCTGTAGACAAAGGGACTGTCCGGTCCCACCCATCAGCGAAGAGTCCACCTCCACGGTGGGTGGTGTCAAGCAGGAGTGCCTCACCATAAGTCTCTAACTCTCTGTATAGTGGTCTGGCCCCAGACTATTGGATTGCCAGTTCGCTGCCGCATCCTGGCTGTGTCCCTCACACTGGTACTACAGGGGCAATGTCCCTAACTACTGGGCCTGTCCCGGCAGCAACCACAAGCTGAGGGGAGTCGGGCCTAGCTGGGGCCAAAGGGGGTCTCTGGCCTAGTGCAGGGGTCACAGACGCCCTGCACACACAACCTACCCTTTTCTTCTCCCAGCTCCGACTGGCATGCTCCTAGCGCGCAAAGTGTATTATATCCCTCTGCAGGGGAATGCTGACACCCTATTTGCTGCGGTGTTACACTGGATCAGCAGCCCTATGCCCTGATGGGGCTTGTAGTCCCTGTGGAGTACCTTCCATGCCATGGTCTCCCCGCGCGCCTTACACTGTGCATGCGCGGCCACAACTGTCATGGCTTCGCCCTGCTATGGGAGCCACCGATAGTCTCCGGCGACCAAGACGCCAGCTGAAACCTCTGCATCTCGCCGGCACCTGTCTGCCTCCGCTGCTCAGCGCGACCGCGCCGGGGGTAAGGGGCAGACGGGGGGGACCCAGGCTATATACATAAATACATATATACATAAAAACAAAAGTGCTTTCGAATTTTGTTAATTCCCAAATACAATTCTATGCTATTATACCTTCCAGCAGTAGCAAATATTCAGTATATTATTCTTAATATGCCTTTATATCTACTTTGTAGAGCAGGTTGAAATTAGTTGGTAGGGCACTTTACAATAAAGATGTGTAAAACTTACCGGTTTGGTTCTCAATCACAGGTTCCTGTAAAGAAAGCAAATCATATAGTTCTATGCTTGGCATCTTAAGACCTTGAAATATGTAATTGGATGCAGTTTACCAGATAATTGCATTTTGCTTAATAAAACACAAAATGAAATTTGTTTTCACTTTAATGATGGCAAGATTATTACTTAAAAGAAACACAACAGGTCAAGTGTTAACAATATGTGCTTTAACAAAACCGGGGACAGGCCATCTGTTCCATAAAGCTTTTCTGGCAGTCACAATATAACGGAATTTACTCATAACATTTTAATTAAGAAAATTAAATATATAGCATTTGCATAGGAGATGCAACTTCAAAAGCTAAAGTAATATCAACGTAAATAATAAGGATTGGCAGCTTTGCGGATCCGAAATCTAACACTTCCAAGTTTAAGGGGTCCGGATTTCCCGAACTGTCTGAAACAACAATGGGGGTTTGTACTAATCTGGACTGGAAACTCGTGTATAAAATCCGAATCCAGGACAAAACCAGAAAACATTCCTGTCTTAAATTCAAGTTCCTCCTCCCATTCCTTACTTATGTGTCCCTGTGGAATAGGGGGTGGGGAGATCCAAGGTCAGTGAAGAGTGTAGGGACCCTCCTCTTCAAATAATGCCCCCCCCCCCAATTCTCTACACCCCCTTCCATAGATCCTTTCCTCCTCTATTGCAGAGACACTGCATGGGTCTGTCTCATGCCCCCTGGTGAAAGCCCCACCTTCTCTGCTTATTGGATCAGTGTGTCAGTGTCAGGCCCCACCTCCTCTGCTTATTGGATCAGTGTGTCAGTGTCAGGCCCCACCTCCTCTGCTTATTGGATCAGTGTGTCAGTGTCAGGCCCCACCTCCTCTGTTTATTGGATCCCTATTTCAGTGTCAGGCCCACCTCCTCTGCTTATTGGATCACTGTGTCAGTGTCAGGTCCCACCTCCTCTGATTATTGGATCCCTATTTCAGTGTCAGGCCCACCTCCTCTGCTTATTGGATCACTGTGTCAGTGTCAGGTCCCACCTCCTCTGATTATTGGATCACTGTGTCAGTGTCAGGTCCCACCTCCTCTGATTATTGGATCCCTATTTCAGTGCCAGGCCCACCTCCTCTGCTTATTGGATCACTGTGTCAGTGTCAGGCACCGTCTCCTCTGCTGATTGGATCACTGTGTCAGTGTCAGGGCCCAAAGCACACACATGATGCCTTGTAGCTCGGTTAATCCCTGCAGATCCTTCAGCAGAAGGTAGGGACCCTCCTGCCCCATGTGATACTGTCCCCCATGCCACTCCTCCCCCTTGTCACTTTCTTGCCCCGCCCCCTATGTCTGTATGGGTGTGGATATGTATATATTCAAATATAGCCAGACTTAATGTCTTTGTGGCCACGAGCAACAAAGGGGAACCCCGTGGCCCAAATGCAGCTCCCCCCCGCTACAGGAACAGCAAGTCCAAGTGGCCCTGAAGGAATAACACTGCGGGGGTCCATGCTTTTTAATGGGACCCCACAGCGTTAATCCTTCACTTGAATGGGCCATCTGCAGGGAGAGAATACAGGTACTCACCTATCAGATGAGCTGTGCCGCAGTCTGCAGCCTCTCTGCATCTCTCTGCCTGGATCTGTGTCCTCGGTAAGCAGGGCTGTAGTTCCTTCTCCTTTGATAATGTAGATGCCCTTTTATGGGGCTCTACATCATCATCATCATCATCATCATCATCATCATCATCATCATCATCATCATCATCATCATCATCATCATCATCATCATCATCATCATCATCATCATCATCATCATCCAGATAGAGAGAGGCAGAGATTTCATCTAAAAGGTTAGTAGTGGTATTTCTCTCCCTGTAGATGGCCCAAGAAGATTAACTCTGCAAGGTTCCCATTCAGAAGCATGGAACTTCAGAGTTAATCCTTCTGAGAAGCTTACTGCCCACAGGCCGCGGGAGCTGTCGCAGTGCAGCCGCACCAGAGCAGAGAAAATTGCAGCACTGAGGACAGTAAGTCTGGCTACATCTGTAATCTCCTTCCCTCAAATCCTTATCTCACTGCCTCAGAGGGGCGGGAAGGTGGCAACAGGTGTTATCAAGCGATGGAGAAACGACATAGAGTATAAAAGCTCATGGGAATAGCAGCCAGAATGCACGTTCAGTTGATGAAGAGATACAGGCTTCAAATAATCCAAGTGTATCACCAATACCAAGTCACGCAGACATTGAAGTGGAAGACTTCTACAATTAAATCAATCAACTTAACAATAAAGGAAATTGTCACCTCAAGATCATTATGGGAGATTTATATGCAAAGATTGGTGCCCAACAGAAATCCGAAGCATCAGTTGATAAGTAAGGTAACAGTAATAGGAATGAACGTGGGGACAGATTGGTAGAATTTGTAGAATTTTTCATTCCTCCTTCAAGTAGAATCCAAATAGAAAATGTTCATGGAATGGACCCAATGAAATTAAGGTTGGAATGGACTATATCCTACGTAACAAGAAACACGTGATTGAAGACTGCATAGTCCTTAACGGGTTTGACACCGGGAGTGATCACAGATTTGGTGTGATGCATATTACATCTAAATGCATAGTTAGAAAGGAGGAAATATAATTAAAAAGAAGACTAAAACAAACAATCAACATCAATAACCTAAAGAATAACAGCAGATAATGTCAACTAGAAATCAAAAATCACAACAGCTTTATCGAAATGCATGAAGACACTTTAACAAACAATTCTGAAGATTGTAGTTGAAAGAGCAGGAAAAAGTGGAGGAATCTCTAAGAAAAAGCAGGATAAGAAATATCTGATGACAAAACAATTAATGAGGATACAGAACTTTTTTTGGGGTGGAATGTGGTATAATGTAAATGTACACTAAGTACTGTAAATGTGGATAACAAGTTATGACTTTGCCCACTGATGGAAATCTAGCTTCATCAGATTGGGGTGAGATGAATTGTAACTCACTATTCCTGATGATATGCAACACCCGAATGCCACAGATCGTCTGGCGCCCCAGCAATGTGATCATTGACATAGCAATCACGTCATTGCAGCCGAGCCCTGACAATGGGAATGGAGGATAAAGTAGCAATGTGCCAGTGTAAAGTCCATGGGTCTGCTCTCCTTTTATATATCCCTGGGGGTTTTCAGGCCCCATAGAGAGTGCCGGAGTCGGAACCAGGGATCAGGAAGAGTAGTCAGAAAGCTGGAGTCTGTACCAGGATCAGTAGGGTGGACAGAAAGCAAGCCGGAGTCGGAACCAGGGATCAGGAAGAGTAGTCAGAAAGCTGGAGTCTGTACCAGGATCAGTAGGGTGGACAGAAAGCAAGCCGGAGTCGGAACCAGGGATCAGGAAGAGTAGTCAGAAAGCTGGAGTCTGTACCAGGATCAGTAGGGTGGACAGAAAGCAAGCCGGAGTCAGAACCAGGGATTAGCAACAGCTGAGAACTGAAGCAGGTAACTGGAACAGCAACAGAATTGCACCACAGGAGTCAGGAGCGACACAGCCTTACACTAACGTAGCAAGTCAATTGTGAAGCAAGGTATGTTGGTCTCGGCCACCTTTTATAGGGAGTTGAGAAGCCAGGTGATGATGTCACAGCAGCTGTCCACAGCAGAGCCCGCATGGACCAACACAAACCCCACACGTGAGCCCTTATACGGGCCTCTGTGATGGACATCTTAAAGCAAAAACAGTCCTCAATTTCCATGAGAGACAAGATAAACTTGGCAGTAATGAGAGGAAGTTCAGCCTTTGGAACAAGGTATCTGACCTATCTGCTATGCAGTACCCTCTTTGTCATTGCATCCTGGGGCACCTCACAAACACCTTCAATCTGACATCCTAAAGTTTGCAAAACTAGGTGGGATGCAAATGAGTCTCTGGGGCTTATTCTGTAAGCTCCGTTAGCGCTGTTCCATGCGATCTGCACGGGAATCCCCATTCAAGTCGATGGGGCTTTCCACGCTAACAGAGTTTACAGAATAAGCCCCTCTGTGTTTAGGCATACGTGCCTGTTTATCAGGGCCAGGTTTTATTAAGTGGTGCTTAGCCTTAATACATCATAAGGCCCATTTTGTAAATCTGGGCCTGAGTCATTGATGCTGTGAAAAATTAGCTTTAATTATATCCACTACAAACCATCTTAGGTTTCATTGCATCAACATAAGATTATCACCTGAATAAAAGACTTGTGAGTAGAAAGAGCTAAATCCTCAACTGGTTAATGTGGATAAGGAACATGTTGGTATAAAGCAGTGACTAAATTGTAAATGAATAAAAAGTCAGCAAATTCTAATTTTTGATATAAATTAATTTAGTAATACATATAACCTTATCAGTAGCATTAATTCTAAATTGAATACAAAGGTCAGGAAAGTGCTTCATTGCCAAACACTTTACAGTTACTGGTGTGGCCAGGTTCCCCCTGGGTGGGTCCCCTATGTCCCCTTACCACCTGGGTGGCAGCGGAGGCTGGGGAGACCGGGGGGAGGGTGGCGGTTGCGTCCGGTGGTTGCATCCGGCGGGTGGCGGGAGGTGCGGAGAGGTGACACAGTGCTACGGGAGGTGACCGAGTTGCCAGAGGCTCCTGGCGGCTCCCTTTGCAGGATGCCGCCATCTTGTGCGTGATCGCGCATGCGCAAGGCTGGCGCATGCGCAGTGTAGTCGGACAGTGGTGGACATTATATGGTAGGGCTCCGCAGGGAACTACAAGCCGCAGCAGCTACTTGGGGCGGAGGACACATGGGCTGCAGCAGCCAATCACAAGGCCGGATTCCCTGCAACTTAGTGGATACATTTGGAGCGTGGAGGAGACCACGCCAGTCGGAGCTGGGACGAGGAGAGGGTAGGGTGTGTATGAAGGGTGTTTGTGGCTCCTCCACTAGGCCAGAGACCCCAACAGGCCACAGCTAGGCCCTGTCTCCCCTGTAAAGGTTGTGGCTGCTACAGAGACACCAATGCAAGTGGGGAAACTACAGCGCTCCCCTAAAAAGCTGATAAATACAAGCAGGCAATAAAAGGGACTCAAAATGGTCAGACACTATGTTTGAATTAATTACCTATTTCTTAATACATCTTGTGGCTGTCGCCCCATGGTTGGTACTTCTCAAGAGGGATTACACCGTGAGAATAAGCTGTTCATCCCCAATGTGACAGGGATCGTTTTCTGAGGCAAGAGCTGAAAGAAACTTTGATAGGAGGGGCTCACACATGCCCGTGTGAGTTGAGCTACTATTAGCATTTTTATTATACCCTGCCATCCCCTTGTGTGTGTGTCAATACCTGTGGTCACACATTATTTCTGCTTATCATTTTTTTTTGGTTTAGTTTTTTTATGCGCTCAACACTCTTCTCTGATTTTTACAGAGACACACCCTTAGACAGGGGCACTGCCCCATTTAGCATTTATAGTGTCAGGGACACAGAAGGACGCTGCACAGCAGCTGCGGCCTGTGGTCTGGGACCAGACCACCACCACAAGGCACAGAGACTATCTTCACGGTTGGACCCTCCAGCTGGATAACACCTTGCATGGAGGCGGACTCATCTCTAATGATGACGGCGTGGGACCAGATGCCCCCACCCCATGTCTTCAGTCGGTGCTACCGGTGCTGGAGCCCCGGCAGGTATCCTCACATCACTAAGTGCACCAACAAATCCCACTTTAGTTGTGGGCAGCGCTGTCGCACACATTGGGTGGGTTGCCTCTTGTGGACACCAGGCTGGTTAGCCAGTACTTTGGGGAATATTCCATGAGGGTGTGATCACAGTGTTGGAGGACACTGTGGGGTTACAGTCGTGCGTGGCTTATTTGGTGTGGGTGTTACATTGTTATTCCTTTTTCATATGCATACAGTAAACTGTTATCTATATCAGGGGAGTGCAAACATTTTAAGCTGCGCCCCCCTGCCAGGCCACCCCTTCCACATGCGTCAAATGACACTCCGGGTCGCGTGACGTTACGTGAACCGCGGCGTCATTTTATGCCACTCTGCCATGGAGACGCATCTGAAACAAGGTAAGTGCTATGCCCCGGCATTAAATTAAATGCCTTAGGGAAGACAGCGGGGCCTCTGCAACGGCCCACAACCCCCCAGACAAAACTCCCGCCCCCCTGGGGGCACCGCTGGTCTATATCATTGTGTCTGTTATTGTATTGGGTCCTGTGACGGGGTTATCCAACTTAGTAGGATCCCGCACAGGTAGAGGCGCGGTCACCAGACGGATCAGGTACACCCCAGGCTCCCAGCAGCGGAGGTTCATGCCTCCTTTGAGCCACAGGTAACACACACGAACACACAAACACACAGAAGCCGTCACATCTCCCATAGGGCGAGGGAAACTGTGCTACATTGGCTACTAGTTTTATCTGCAAGTTCTGTAATTACAGATTTGTGATTTCTGACCAAAAAGAAGAAAATGACAGGCAAAGAAATACAAGTATGCACAGCACTCAGTCTTCAAAACTCAGTAATACCCCTATAAAGATCTTTTATTGTGTGTCAGAGAACATATCACAGTCTGCAACATACCGGTTCTCTATTTACAATATTATACATACATCATTAATAAATATGCAGGGGTGCAACTTGTATTACAAATATGAACTAGAAGTTGGAAACCTAAATTAAGGATAAAAGCTACAGGCCAAGTAATATCCTACGTGTGTGTGTGTGTGTGTGTGTGTGTGTGTGTGTGTGTGTGTGTGTGTGTGTGTGTGTGTGTGTGTGTGTGTGTGTGTGTGTGTGTGTGTGTGTGTGTGTGTGTGTGTAAATTAAGGATAAAAGCTACAGGCCAAGTAATATCGTGTGTGTGTGTGTGTGTGTGTGTGTGTGTGTGTGTGTGTGTGTGTGTGTGTGTGTGTGTGTGTGTGTGTTGTGTGTGTGTGTGTGTGTGTGTGTGTGTGTGTGTGTGTGGTTTTTAAATCAATCAGTTCTGTACTATGAGAAAATACTTGTAACATTTAAAAAACAAAAACTATTCTGAATGACAAGCATTTTGTGTTTCTATAGCAACCATTTACAAAGTCACATCCCCTTCCTCTTCTGAAACAGGCTCTGGCACACCCCTTTTTGAGCCCTACCCTCTTTCTAGCAGTGCACCAATTGTATCTAGTGACTGCCTGGTCACATGATCTTCCCCACAGAACTTTGCATCTTTGGTCCTCTTCTGCTGCACTGACAGCCATTTAGTGAACCCCCGAGCCAAATTTTCGCCGATCGATCACTGGACAGATCAATCGTCAATTTAGCTAATTACTTATAACTGTGTGGATTTTATTGATGCACATATTAAAGGGAAAAAATTAAAATACGGCAGCTTGGAATGGTGCTTTAAAAGCCAATAAATTGGGTCTGCATTTGACTAAATTATGTCAACAAATGCACAAGAGGAGACTGTATCCACATGTAAAAATATATATAAATATTCTTCTTGTAATTATTCATATCTGAGTTTTTTGCTGTTATTGATAACTTTGGTTTACTTAATACTCTGTACTCCCTATCTGTAATAATGTGTTGATAATCCTGACGATCATCTCATAATTAAAACACCATCTGCTTGTTTGCGGTTCGGTTTGTTAGCATTTACATATGAGTGGGTGGTAAGGCTCAAGTTTATTTTCTCATTCTGGCAATAACTATCAAATGAAAGCAATGATCGCAGCCATCCTACCCTTCCTACTGAGTTATAGATTACTTTAGTAATAAGTCATATAATGGAGGATTTCTTTTGTCAGTTTCGCACAACCATTTCTGTTATGTGGGTTTTACATTTGTTTATGTATTAAAAAAATTGCTAAATTGAAATTAACTGTTAAAACATTTGGATTTTGATAATTAATAATGCAAACATGCAAAGTACACCTCACGTGAAAAAAATGGTGATACATTTTTTTTTTAACTTAATGCAACCTTGAGTTTAACAATCTAAACATAATTGGGTTGGGTCGTGAAAATGGGTACTTATGGATTTTTTTTTCAGTAGTATGACACTGCGTTGTCTGACGACTTAATAATAATAACAATAGCATGTTCTTGTATAGCGCTGCTAGTTATACGTAGCGCTTTACAGAGACATTTTGCAGGTACAGGTCCCTATCCCGTGCAGCTTACAATCCATGATTTTGGTGCCTGAGGCACAGGGAGATAAAGTGACTTGCCCAAGGTCACAAGGAGCCAACACCAGGAATTGAACTAGGCTCCCCTGCTTCAAACTCTCAGTGCCAGTCAATGTCTTAACTCACTGAAACATTCCTTCTCCATTTCAGGGAAGAAACACTATGATTTTGCAGGCTGAGAAGTTGTGAAGCACGTGACAACTCATCTGTTTAGTGGAACTTCAAAAACCTACAGTACTTCAGGGAACAGGGAGGTGCTTCAAACGGTGCTGTTTGGCCCCTAATTGCTCACTGCTTCTGCATTATTGTACTTGGCTTGCTCTCTGCGTGCACCACGTCTGGATATGTATTTCACAATTCTCTCTATTAAATATTTTCAGAAATTACAGCACTCTGCTATTTACAGACAATCAATAATAAGTAAATATTAGGAGATTTTGGAAAGAAAAAATACGAGAGTAGTTCTTGCAGCTCTCTTTTACGGGGCAAGCCCCTTTCCAGCCTACCACCCCAAAGTCTCACCAGTTCCTTAAAGCAGGTGGACCTTCAGATCAGTGGTGTCCGGGTGTCTTGGTGTGCTTGAGGGTCCAGCCTCTGGCAGGTTCCTGTGTCTTCTGTGTCCAGGAAAAGAGGTCTGGTCCCCCTGTGTCTTGCTGTCAATATACAGTACAGTCCTCTTGTATATTCAAGACCTTATCCTCATATCGCACTGCAACTCTCTCTGTGCCTGTTTCAGCAGGAGTTTTAAACCTACTTAGATTGCCCAGGGGGAGCTGGTTAATTGACTAGCTGCAACTAACCAGCTCTCTGCTGGATTTTCAGAATACTGAGGCTTTGTATTGCAGCCTCTTTGAGACAGGTTGCTTCCCCGTTACAGCCTCCTTTAAGGGTGAAATGGGAAAGCAAATACAATCATGAATTTACATTAAAGCAGCCCAATATTGTGATGAAAGAAAAAAATGGATTATACGGCCTCAGTAACTAGTTGTTATACTTACATTTATTAAATTGGAGATAATTGCAGTTTTGAGTAAAAACATTATTGCTTTCAAGCAACTCGTAAAAAAATCTGTAGTGTTCAAATAATGCTTGACAACCCGGATAGTATACAGCAACCATCTGTGCTGTTACAGATCTATTTATATTTGTAATGTTAATACTTACAATAACAAACAATTAAAATAACTAACTAAAAATTATTCAAATAAGTTACTTTCGCTCGAAAATAATGTCACCGCCTTTGAAGGACAATTAAGCAAGGCACTCAAAAAACATTGATTGTAAGCTCATCGGCACAGGGAGTGTGTCTGGAAAAATCCTATGGAAGGGAGAAGGAGAGCGATCAATTATTTTTCTGAATGTATTTGCTACTTATCTTCTATATCATAGGTGCGCAAACTGGGGGGGCGCAAAATGTTTTTGGGGGGTGCAGCGGTTACAGTGGCCCCCGCGCTCTTCCCCAAGATATTTAAATTAAATGCCGGGGAGCCGCGCAAGGCGACTGTAACTCACTTGCCATGGCAACGTGGCATCAAATAACGCCGGCACTAAGGGCAGGCCACAGGATGGGCAGAGGGGGGTCGCGTGTGCACGCTCAGACTGGAGCATGGTTAGCCCATACACAGCGTGGTCTGTTTGTAGGCGGCGCGGGCCTGGGTTGGCGGGGATTGCAGCAGGCTCACACGGGGCTTGGGGGAGGCTTTTACAGAAGGGGGGAAGGCGAAGTCGGCGGCTTCAAGCCCGGTGGCTGGGACAATAAAACCTCTGACGATCTGATTATAACGGTTGAATATTTCTTGTCTATTTCAGCTGGAATTTCTAATTGGGCAAGCGGTCGTTTTTTGTTTTTTTCCGGATTCGTGGCATCCCTGGCGTACTGCTAAAACAAACACGCACATTCACGCTCTCTGTTACTACCGTAAGAGGGCCAGTCATTTTCTCCTTTAGGCGTGCATTGCAGCAAGTATAAATACACGTACACCTGCTGACATAGCTCTCATCCCACATTAGCAATGGCACTAATGGTCGTTGCGCAACAGAATAAGGTTGTTCAGGGAACTGATGGACTCCCAGAGAGCTCTCTCAGTCTCCCCCCAGTGCTTGGGCTCAGGGTGCAATGTCTAACGGGAAGGGGAGTTGGCTGTGGGAAGAGTCCCAGGCGACGCGGCGTCTTTGCGGCCAACATCTTTGGAGCCTGCGCAGGTCGTAGATTTGGCAACATACAGCACATCCGAGAAGTCAAGGTTTGCAGCAACGTTAAAGGATCTGCTGCAGGTCTTGGAGCCTCAGGTGTTTGCCTCCTTTGCGGTCCCTGCAGAGGCGAGGGTTGGGGCAGGAGGCTCTGGCACAGATTTAGGGGTGGCGGTGGCATGTGGGCGCATAGCTGCTGGGGTGTCACTAGGGGGGCAGGCAGATCGTCTGGAAAGGAGCTAGTCCTTCAGGGGCAGCAACGTCTGATCCCGGCCCAACCCCGACAACCACGCCAGGAGCCATGGGAGCCACCGTCAGCCACATTGGCATAAACAGTTGCGTGAATGGATGGGCGTTCACGGACGCTTATACGTGTCTTGCCAGCCCGTTAGGCGCGCACTTAACAAAGGAGGAAAAGGTAAAAATGTGGGCGGGGGACAATGTGGAGCTCCTATTATTTCTCCCAGATGATAGAGAAGCGCTGGCTCGATCATCTAAGAAAAGGAACGCAAGGAAAAATGACATTGAAAAAAGTCTCTTCCCACATGCATTTATCAATTGGTTTCGGGCGTTTAGGATCTTAGCGGGGGTGATCAGGGAAGGGCTCCCAACTTATGTTCGTCCTTTTTAAATACATGGATATGATTGGGCATGCCCACCAGAGGCACAGCGGTGTGGGTTGGTGGACCTTCGTCGTTACGTTCAGGGAGAAAATGGCTTTAAAGAAAGGTATAATGTCATGGGACATGAAGCATATAGATCCGTGGATCGATGAGTAATGGCGGATAAGTCGTCACCCTTTCTGGGGGGATCCGGTGGGGGACATCAGACGGGGGAACGGGCAAACAGGGGCGAGTCAGTCAGGGGTCTGATGGGCATTCAATGACTCAGTGCAAATATAGAAAGTGCCACGTCGGGTGCGCTACCAGTGGGGGGGGGGCGCTTCCTCAAACGAAATGTTTTAGGAGCGTCAGAGAGGGTCCTTGCTGGTTTGGCGGTACAGGCCTAGTTTATGGGGGTTTAAATGTGCCCGTCGGTGGCGGATTTTGGGGGGTGCGTGCTTGTTCTTGCCAGACTGCGAGCTGGGCTGTTTAAGCCCGGGGGAGTGGTGAGTAGGCAGGGTCATTTAGACATGACTTCCAGGAGCCCTCTTGCGACAACTGCTGGGTCACGGGCCCGGCCATAAAGGGCACGGGGTCAGCGGTTCAAGGACCGGCTGGCCGTCCATCCCCCTCCTTTTAAATGGCAGGGAGTGTCATTTGCCTCATTAGTTATTTGTTATAAAATAAATAGCTGTAGACTTTTATACCTCCAGATCTGGTTTCTGCCATTATTCATACGTTATATGTGGGTTCAGGGCAAGGGGGTGAGGGGAGCTACCTCGCTGCCTCCCTAGTTATGTATTTCAGGCACTTGATGATGCATTTACTCTAAGGCTAAATTGTGAAAATACAATTGACTAAGTTGGATTTACTGTATACGCATAGTAGGTCAAACAAAAACTTTTGTATCTCAGCACTCGCTCTCATTTTCTCTCTCTCTATATATATATATTATTTGTTTCTCAAAGCAATGTTACTTAGGCTCATAAAATTAAAATCAATCTTGTCAAAATATAAACAATAATACAAATCTTACCACTAGTGACATTTTTGTTGGAATCATCAGCTGAAATGGTCGTGCAACATCAAAGAACAGAATGCCCTTCAAACAAACTAAAACATTTGATCTCTGATGTTAGCAGAATGAAGAGTATATGGAATTTTGTATAAATAAAACATTGCAATAAAGTAAAACATTATTTCAAACATAATCCCAAACTAATGTTTTATTTAATGATCCAAGTTGTTTTGTGCTTTTCTAGTAGGTAATATTTGATAATATGTTTATAATTTTTCCTAATAAAAATAAAGCACTTTTCATGCTGATACAGCAAATGTTTCTTTCGGTGAATAATAACGACATAGGGCTGCTGATACCCCTCACTTTATTGTTACCATTATTTAGATGGAGACATATATTGTACATTACAGATACATTTTCTACTCATTTATATGAATCTTACATGAAGTTTACAAAACCACTTAATTGTTTTTTTTTTTAAGTTATCATTTAGTACATATTATGCAGAGAATACAGTACACACAATAAACAGTACTCATCCCTCAGGTTTAAGCCATTCCTACAGGTTTTAATCAAATTACATGATGTATTTATCATAAAATTACATTTAACTGAAATGATAAGTGATGTTAAAATCAACTAACAAATGGCTTGTGTTTGTGTTCAAATTGCAAAAGATATACAGAGTTACTAAGGAAATAGTTATATTTAGAATGGGAGCTGTAGCTGTGCTTCTCTGGCTGTGGATTTAGGTCCAAGATAATGAGGAATGAGCTGCAGTATATCTCTGAGTTACTGTCACGGGAGACCAGGTATTTACACCTTTAAACCAGGATCATAACATTGAGAAAAACAAGGAGGTAAAATAAATTTTGATTTATTCCTCGAAAACAGACGTACACACAGTGGATTACAATATACAATGGAAAACACACTTAGTGGGGGATCTGGGTGAAAAAAACGAACCTTTCCTTGCTCAAATATTCCATAAAACAAAGTCTTTAGGTTACCGGGGTTTAGCCCGAAAAGTCCTTGAACTCCAATCGGCAGGTATTTCCAGCCGCCACCGCTGTATCTCTTCCGGAGATGCCAAAATCCCTTGACCAGGAGATAGTACCAAACGTCCTGGTACTCTTTTCAGCATGTACTGTAGTTCCAGCCGCGACCGCTACGTTCTCTTCTCAGAACTTGGCACCGAAAAGTGGGACTTAGAAAATATCTTGCCGTGTCTATTTCTCTCAGAGCATCTTTTGGAGATTTTGAATTTTCCGCTGCTGTCTTGGTGCTTAGAATCTGAGGGCTGGATTGGCTGCTGGCTTTCTTATAGTATTTCAGTCCCCTTCATGAAATACTCCAGCCAATCCAAGCGTGGGAGAATACTCCAGACAATCAGAGACTTGACAGTCTACTGAAGCCGGGCAAGGATGGATTCAAAATCTGACAGGGGCATGCGCCAACTTGGCACCTCTGCCGCCTGTGAGTCAGAAGCCACCCGTGGAGTTAGGCGTCTCAAGGTCTGGGCTGGGCGAATGGTAGTCTGATGACTTCCATTCAGCCCAGGATAATGGTACTTGAGTCTAACTTCTCCGCCCAAATGGCTTTAACACCTTGGCAATCTCTGTGGCTTTCAACTCCAGGACCCGAGCAGACTCAATGGGGCCAGGCTTGGTAGTCACAGGGTCTCTCGGAACCACAGACTTGGAAATCCCCAGCTCATACACAGTGCATAAACATATACCATTGTCCACAATTTCATAAATACATTTTTTTTCACAATTTTGTCTGTCCTTCTTTTCTTAGTGTTGGCTGAAAAGACGCACACACTCAGTTTCAGCGCTCCTAGAACTTCCTATAAGAAAATGTTTTAAAAGTTGAACGAAATAATGCTTAGGTTCAATCTCAGAGTTACTTTTCTAAACACATAGGAATTTGGACTTAGACATGAAAAATGCTTTGGTTTGATTTTCTGCCGTTTCACTTCACCCGCCATGGTTTTCTTGCAGTAGCAGACGTAAATATTTGGCGTTCAGTGGGTCCTGCCCTTGCTGCTGGCATTTAGGTTCAAGGATATCGGGACACGATACTTCCGTGTGCCTAGGGTCCAGGTACGCCCAACATCCTGTTTCGCAGGTGCGTCTCATTTATGGGAGCATATAAGAGACATCCTCATCATCAGCAAAAGGTGTGAAGGGACTCTTTCTATACAGAAAAAGAAGTGTGTGAGTGTGTGCCGTGTGCCGAGCACGCGCATTTTAAGTGAAACTTCTTTGTGTTTTGTCACAGTCATTTTATTTGTGATGGTGATGTTTTTAATAAAAAATCAAAACACAATTTCAGTGCCAAAACGTAAGAAGTTTGGCTTGGAACGCGCATGCTCGGCACACATCCCGTTTTAGCTATTTGCACTTCTATATTTATACTAACTGGGAATTCCTCGTGTGTGTGTGTGTCTGTGTGTATTCTTCACACTGACCTCGGGAGGTGCTATTGCATCAATATTCTGTGCATATGATAGTACCACAGTTGGTAGTCATACAGGTGGGCAGACTTCGCTTGCAGAGTTCATAGCTCTCACAAGCAATTCTGTAGACTTTACTTTTTTCTGAGCAGCCATGTTAAAAAACTATGTGGTTTTTTCTCCCCTCTTTTTGCACATGTAATGCAGGCTTTGGTCACAGAATCAGTACCTTGTGTGGCTTGCCATCTGTAACAGTCCCCCCAGTCTGACTGGGGCATTTTGTGGCGTTACTCAGCGTAGCGTAGCTTTTTCTGCGTGGATCTGTAGTCCTTTATTCTGGTCGCCTCTGCACGCGGTTCTTCCACTTTCACTCCTGCTGCACAAGCCGTTGCATGAACTGTTGTAAACAAAAGCACACACAAAATTCCCTGATGGTTTCCTGGGCCCCTATGAAATTCAAGGGCCACCTCTCATCCCACTTCTGCACCATATGTAGAAGTTGAGTGCAGAGGTATAACCTGGGAGACATCTATTGGCAGAAATAAACCTTGGTTTTTAGTCAGCCCCTAGCTTCAAACAATACAGTTTTAAGGCAGCATACAAATTAACAATTGAAACAGGCCTCTCGGTTTGCAAGGGTTGACGCACACTTCCCAGTCCCTATCTGCATGGTTGGGCCTTTTGCCAACCTCTGACCAGTCCAAAGAGGTACATGGTGTCAGGGTGCTCTTTCCATCAGTGCAGGGTCTGAGTTGGTGTTCCAGGGCTGATTCATCTGACAGGTTCCTGGGTCCGCCGCTGCATATTGAGTCCTGTTCCCTGGGATCTCTCTAGCACTATGGACATGGGTGCTGTCAGGGAGAGAGAGAGAAAGAGAGAGACCAGGGAAGATAATTTTCATTTGTAAGAATGAGATAATTATTTGTAATATAAATTAGAGAGGTCCTCTAGACCTGGGGACTTGAAATTCTTGAATCCTTTTATGGTTTCTAATATTTCCTCATGGGAGAATGGTTGGGATAATAATTTTATTCCAGAAGGGGGTTAATCTTGACAAGTCTGCACACATTAGGTAGTTTAGTAGAGAAGTCCCCATCATAGGGGCCTATTCAGGTAGCTTCGATGTTTTCACTACAACATCGAACGTGTTTGCATGTTCCTACCAAACGGTATGAGGTTGCCCGGATGAAAGCTCATCCTCCTTAACCAACTGCGGCACCAACAACTCTTGATTCACGAAGCAATGATCCTCATCTTGAAGAACAGCATGATATGCAGAAGTCAACGATCCTCAGTTGCTTGAAAAAGAGGCACCGGTGAGTAGATCTTCTTATCTTCTTTTTTTTCTGCATCTTATCTCACCAGGCTTGTTGCTCAGCTTGCTGGACCTGCATCTCACCACACTAGGCTTGCTGGTGCAGGAACTGAGAAAAATGTACCTCCATTTTTTGTGTGTGGTCATTTGGATACAGGGGCTGTCCTATCCCACTTCTGACACCCCCTGTGGCAGGACGGCCTATAGGCGAGTTCAGACAATAGTCCACAAGTGAAGTTTCCGGATAAACCAAATGTTGAGTGGTTTTATTTCTCCATAACACAAATAAACATTTGAGCACACTGTCCCTTTAAAGCAAAACAAAACTCATATAAAGAATGCCTACTCCCCATAGGGAGATCTTGCTAAACATTCCAGACCCTATCTATCGGGCTGGCTGGCTTTGTCCAGTTCCTAACCCCTAAGCATATACCACAATAGTTATGGAACAATATTAAAGTCCTTACTGTATCTTTGTTTGGGAATCTCTGCCAAAGAGAAAGTTTAGGAAATCCGCCAGGATAGAAGTTTGCACAGGACTACTCTGTAGTCTGAGTCAGCCACCTACTACAGGCAGTAGCCTCCTTATCAAGCTTGTTGTCAGCTGTCTCAGATTACTTCCTGATTGCCTACATATTCTTACAGGGTTAACTTTCTGAGTGCTGGATGAAGGACTCAGATGTATGTTTCCCAGGCACAATTATCAGTACCTGACTTCATCCTGTCACAAGGCCCCATAGAGTTTCCTCTAAATACTTGTGAATTCATTAGCTATTATTTGTGTATTTGATGTAAGGTCTCCATTTCCCTTTCTAATACGGTACATTGTATTCTAGAGTTTACCTGTCTATTTCTTAATCTATCTGCCACCAATGAGTCTGCTTTACTAGCCTTTTTTAATGAGTTTTCTTCTTGTCCATGTCAAATACTTTTACACTGTATCAAATAGGCACAAACGCAATTCGCCTTTAAGAGCGGCCACTTCCTTTAGAATAGGTTCCGAGTGACTTTGTTTATGTGCAAGCTTCAATGTTTCCAATGTTTGCTTGGAGTGTTGTGTACTCTTGTTCTCTCGTCCTCTTCCTACAGTATAAGCTGCAATGCGTATAAACTTACAAACAGCACACAGAACCCCAGCAAGCTCTTTTTGGGAGCCCCTACAAAATATATATGTATATAAGTGTCAGAAAGGAGAGCTATTGAGCGTGGCAAATGTACAGTATACAACAAGCAACAGAAAACCGAATGCTACATCCAAAATGACAAAAATACACAGTAAAATACTTATATATTCTCTTGAAAAAGGGTCATTTAGTTTAACCCTTTGGCCAAAGCGTTGTAAGCCTGCGAGCCACGACAAGGCAGACATAGATCGCAGGTCCTAACACTATCAGATCAAAAGCTAATATACCTCTATTAGGATTAAAATTCTCATTTACCTCTATTAGGAGGGAGAAAGACCACATTGGATCTATATCCAGTAAAATGAAAATGCGTATAAACTTGCCACTTATCACAGGCCTTATGAGCTTCCACAGAGTGAAAGGTGATTTCACGCTGTCCCCATTATTCTGAAAGTAATAGCTAATTTCATTGTCAACCTATGACAAAACCTCAGGGATCCTTAACAGAGATGTATTCAAGCTCCAGGAGTTTGTACTTGCTTGGGCATACACATTGTCAATTACAGTATTTTGGCATTTGATACCTTGAATAGGTGAAGGAGCTGAATAAAAGGCCATAAATCTGTCCAGCATTTCTTTTACTGTAGTATTCAAGTCGCCCGCAACAATTATATGGCCTGGGGCAAGTGTGCCTGTCAACCCAAAGAGATTTGTAAACAAGGTCCTTTTATTTTTATTTCGAGCAGAAACACTGATGAGTGTCACTTGGACACCCTCCAATCTACCCTAACTATTAAGTATCACCCACATCTTTCTTTATCTTCTCCATAGAAAGGACATCCCCTGGCCACACCCCTCTCTTTGACATCTGCGGAAACCAAGGGTGGAGTTAATACAGAAATGTGTCTTCTCTAAAAATAAAATTTCACACGGTAGATTATCATCATTTGACATGGTCATTTATCTCTTAATCGGATGGTTAAGACCTTAAGGGTTATGGGATAAAATGTGAAATGACATGGTTACTTCAAGTGATTCGGCCCAAAAATATCTTATATCTTTAATGACCCCCTATTTCTCCACAGGTGCACCTGTCTGAGGCTTGAGATATAGTATTATCTGAGTAGTCAGAGCATCTGTAAGGGCAATAGTTTATTTCAGGGGGGTTTTGCTTTTTAATAGTGGCTTTTTGTTGGTTAGATTTTGTTGATTGATGGTAATTTATTTCTGTTTACTTGTTTTGTTTCTAGGATTTGAATAGTGAATTGTGTAATTGATTTGGATTGTATTTTAATTGATTTGTGAATGGATTGATTGATGGTATTTTATTTATTTTATTTTATTTAGAGCATTGCTTGGCATACTGTAGTGTACAGTACATGATGCACAGATTATTTGCATCATGTACTGTACACATTGTAAAATTAAATTTTTGGATAGCCATTTGTTAGATGCTATAGGTGCTTTGTTCTTGGGAGATGAGATTTATTTTTATTTGCATTGTGCTGTTTTTATTTGGAGATGTTACTGTATGTGTCACAATGTATTTGCTATGTATTTTTGGCAACGGAGGACAGATGGGCTTTGCTGGTGCAGGGGATTCATACTGTATTGCAGTGGTAAGTAGAACTGTATTTATTTTATTATGCTACGGTAGTTAATGTGTTTAATAATGGGCCAAATAATCTATTATCCATATCTGCATAATAGTTATTTGGCCCATTAATGTAATGTATGTGTGTTTGGTGGTGCGGGGGGGTGTGTGATTTATTTAAATATACTGTACTGTGTAGGCCATGTTTTAGTTTTTTTTACACACAGGGTTGGCACCTGTGCCTTAACCCCTTCATTGCCTTAGCGGACATTGCATGGCCGCTAAGGTAATGAAGATGCTTACATTTTTAATTTTTATTTATTGTGTGCGTGAGCAGGGGGTCTCCTGAAATGAGCAAAGTTGATTTCAGCCTTGGGGACCCCCTACTTCCCGAGATACAGGCCCTGTTATGGGGTGCCGGTATCCCTCTGCATTGTTTAGATTCGATCCCACAGGATTTTAACATGGCGGGTGTACCGGCACCCCATAACGGGGCCTGTAACTCGGGAAGTAGGCGGTCCCCGGACCTGAAATCAATGTGGTTCAGCTCCGGAGACCCCCTGCTACAAAACTGTAATTTTAGAATTTTAATAAAACTCCCGCGATCGCCTGTGAGAGGCGCGCAGTTAGATTGCTTGATTCAGACTCTCTTACTGCGTGTCTTTTACACAAAGGCAGACGCCGGTATGATTCACACAGCAGGGGTCCCTGCTTTGGGCATCTAATGCGTCGCGGTCATTTCACCAAAAATAACGCGCCAAAACCGGGGAGAATTAGGGGATTATATCGACTTCCAATTCGAGATCCGTTCGAATAACGGCTGCCCTATCAGTATGTATTCCAATGGACGTATATTCAAAAATGCTAATTTCAGTGACGTGATTATTACTTTAATTAACCTCACTGTATGCAGCATTATCCATATAGTACTAATTGGTAATAACTCCAGTGTTAACTACAGACCAAGCAGCCGTAGCTGTTTTGCAGCCTATATTTAAAGTAGCATATTTTTTAAGTAGCCTGTAGTGTGGAGTTCAACAGGAGAGAACAAGTGGACAACACAACACCTACTGTCCCTGAATCCTGGATTTGAATTTGGAATGGAGGATATTATCTATACCATACTGCACATCTCGGCACAAAACTATTGCTGCCATGCCACCGCTACTATTTATATTTGTTCTGACCTCACTTCTTTCAAAATACGCACTTCTTTCTACAAGTCCTATTATGTTTCTAACTCTATTCATACATCTCCATCTCTCCTTCCTTCGCCACTTCTCTGTTCACATGAACTCCTTTCTTACCTGCGCCCTCTGACACCACACAGCTATATCCCCTGCACTAAAACACACCCCTACAAATCCTCCTCACACATGCTCTTTCTTTTCTTGCTTCTCCTCCTTGCTTCAGGGGATAGCTCTCCCAAGCCTTGTCCCTGCCTTATTTCTGTATGTGCTCATCCTCGCCTCCCACATGCAACTTCTACTCCTTCTGTCAACCCCTCTAACCTCATACCTCCTCCTGCACCTGCTCCAGCTTTGGTTCCTTCTGCTGTGGAACCTCCTCCTGCACCTGCTCCAGCTGTGGTTCCTGCTGCTAGGGCACCTCATCCAGCACCTGCTCCAGCTGTGGTTCCTGCTGCTAGGGCACCTCATCCAGCACCTGCTCCAGCTGTGGTTCCTGCTGCTAGGGCACCTCATCCAGCACCTGCTCCATCTGTGGTTCCTGCTGCTGAGGAACCTCCTCCTCCACCTGCTCCATCTGTGGTTCCTGCTGCTGGGAAACCTCCTCCTCCACCTGCTCAAGCTGTGGTTCCTGCTGCTGTGGAACCTCCTCCTTATCTGCTACAGCTGTGGTTCCTGCTGCTGTGGAACCTCCTCCTTCATCTGCTCCAGCTGTGGTTTCTGCCACTAGGGCACCTCCTCCTGCACCTGCTCGAGCTGTGATCCCTGCTGCTGTGGAACTTCATCCTGTACCTGCTCCAGCTGTGGTTCCTGCAGCAATGGCACCTCCTCCTTACCTGCTCCAGCTGTGGATCCTGCTGCGGAGGAACCTCCTCTTGCACCTGCTCCAGCTGTGGATCCTACTGCTATGGCACCTCCTTACCTGCACCAGCTGTGGTTCCTGCTGCTGTGGCACCTCCTCCTGCACCCGCACCTGCTCCAGCTGTGGTTCCTGCTACTAGGGCACCTGCTGCAGCTGTGGTTCCTGCTGCTGTGGCACCTCCTCAAAACAACTCCCCAAATACCAGGCTAATGTGAACAAGGTCAAACTAGTTTCATATATTGATTATAGGAGGCATCTCATAATTAGAGACGTGCAAACCTTTGGCACGAGGTCGCGAATCGTGCAATATTGGACCCTTGCAGTCCCGAAAAAAATCTGCGGCTCAGTTAGGGTTCGCAGACGATACTCCATTCAATCAATCCCCATGCACTGCAGGTTCATTTAAAATGCTATTTTGCTCAATTCTATAAAATCGCTAGCTTCTTAATGCTGAGACTATACATAGGGCCCACACACCATGTTTCAATCACATTATTACTATTTTATTAGCTCTTTGAGGCTTGGCGAAAAGTTTTGCAGGAAATTGAGTTTGGGGGGAAAACGCTTACAATTTTGCAAATGCATTTCAGACAATTTCACTCATCTCTGGTCATAATGCCTCGCTGCATCAATTCAATGGCTAAATTGTCAGTTTTAAAGAATTTATATATGAGTATGAAATCAGTAGATAAATATTACCGGTATGTCATTTCTGTAAGTCCAACTTTGGTACATTTTACTTGGGCCCCGTGCCCCTTATTCACTACTTGAAATATAATATACATGTGCGGCACCCTTGGGGTATGCTAGAATGTATCTTAGTGGGGTCCTGCTTCCATACAGGGAGTTAAGGGGTTAAATCTTTTGACAGGTCCTAGTTCATGTAACAAATTTCATGTACAGTAACTAATGTCAAGTAACTAATTTCATGTTGCGTCACCTAGACAGTAATTGTCCAGTCCTTGTTTTCTAGAATGTACTGGAAGGTCACCCTATGGGGATGACTTATTTACAGTAGGTTAAGCCTTCTCTTGTTCTGCCCAATAACAAGGGTTGGGAAAGTCTATAAATATAAGGAACTTGGCCCCTTGCCCCCAGATCTTAAGTGGATCCGTGTGTAGGGGATCTCCAGGGCTTCTAGTCCTGTACTTAAAGCTGCAGTTCAAGCAATATCCTGCATGTGTGTTTATTTTAATAAATCAGTTCTGTAGTAAGAAAAAAATACTTTTAGCATTTTCTGTTTAAAAAACAACAACTTTGAAAGACCAATTTTCTTGTATTCTATTTTAACAAGCATGCTTGTTCCTATAGCAACGATTTACATTCCCCATATTTAAAGATGTCGCCAAACTTTGCCGATCAATAGACGGAGAACGAATTGACCGGCAGCTATGCAGTTTTTTAGGTAAGTAGAGATTGCCCAGATGACACTATTGAAGTTAAAAAAAAAAAAAAAAAAACGGGAGACTGAACTGCAGCTTTAAGGGTAAGCACGTGTATTTTATTGTTTTCTAGTTAGAGAAAGTATCCCAGAGTAAGGGCCCTATAGACACCTTCAGGAAGCGGTCGCCTGCCACCGAAGAAAGTGGTCTCTTCACACAGGTTCTCATTAAGAGATCTGGGGTGTTGCTGGGGATTTACTGGGAAGTCTCTGGTTCTGTTTCCAGCATCACGGGTAAGATTTGAAAAAGAGTTACCCTGCCCACAAGTCTCATGGTTGAGGAAACCCTGTGTCTATGCCCTAACAAGAAGCTATCCTGTAACGGAAAACCAGTCCTGTTGCTACGAAAGATTTCTGTACAATAAAGTTAAAGAAAAGTTCCCGGCTCCCTCTGATCTACAAATGATAACTGCTCCAGCCCTGCATAAAATTCCAGCATCCTGAGACCCTGAGAAATATGATAACCTAAATGCTGGGTATCACCTACATATATTGGGACAGTTTGGGGTGGTCCCTCTTCTATTGGCCGTGGATAGAGGTGTTACATGTATATACTTACATCAATTATGTGACAAAAAGTTAAAATCATTCCCCTGATTATACTGTATGCAGCAATAACAGGGCTAGTCTCTTTATCCAAATGTCTCTGGTATTACATTACAATTACTGTCTTATTAATGCAACAATTAAAGGTTAGCCAGTCTCTTTATGCATAATAAACGCTTTTACTAGTCCCAAAACACCACATTTTTTGCTGCTATCAGTTAAAAAAACCCATAGTGTAAGAATGGAACAGAGATAATATACACAATCTCACGGTCTCCTAATAACAAGTACGGTAACGCTTGTAGCCTACATACAGGTGCAGCGGACGCTATCTGAACATTTCACACGTTGTATACCTCGGAATACCCATGTCATGGCGCGGGATTTCTTCCAACCTTACTGCGTGTTGACTCGTTTGTATTGAGTGCAGAAAATGGCATTTTAGTGTTCTGGTTTTTAAACACCTGCAAACTGACACAGTAGCACAGTACTGTACACATTACAATTAATTAATTTCTGCCACAGATACGCGAAGAATTGCACCCAAAGAAATCATAATCCATGAAATTCAAACAGAACAACCGCGGTAAACACGTGTGCCTGGTGTGATTGGCCGTGCGAATTCCGCGTGGAATACAGCAGAGCACCCGAAAACGGCTCCGTGAAATGTTCGAATAACGGCCGCTGCATCTGTACCTGTCGTACAACATACAATATACAACATACAACAATATAAAACATAATTGATTCTTCTATTATCGGGTGACTACAACTACAGTAGGACCTGTTTCTTTCAATCTAACATGAGTAAATAATAATCTTTGATATGTGACGATTTTATAGCAACATTGCCCCAAAAAGTAAAAATCTTTGTAACTGTTGTAGCGGGGTCCCCTTACCCTGCCTCTGGGTCGGAGAACTGCTCCGAAAGGACATTGTGCATGTGCGAAGGCCCCAAACCATAAGGGGAAAATAGGATATCCTCCACGGGACGAGAGCCCACGAGTCAATCGTGTGGGAGCCCGGACAGAAGTAGGTAGTGTCCAGGGAGCAAGTGGCTTCCTGGACTAGGCCTAGATTATGTCCCTAAGGCCCCAGATAGGCCCTGAGCCAACACAGTACAGTATTGTAGGGAAGGCCCCAGATGTCTGTAGCAGCACTACTGCGCTGGTGGACGGACGCCCATACGGTGACCTGAGGCCTGGGTCCAAGCTGCAGGTTCAGAGACACTTCTGTGAGACACTCCGGCTGGAGCTCACCCCACGTGGAGGACTGGACCCTTAGTCGAGAGGGGATTATTGTCGGAGGCCCCGCTGCATGGGACCTTCTTCAGTCTTGGTCAACAAGCTACACCTGGGTACTGGAGTACCCAGGCAGGTACCCAACATGCACCAACATTCGCAGGGGGTAGCGCTACCTCACACTGGGTGGGATTGCTGGGCCAGACACCCGGGGTTATTGGTGCCAATATGTTGGGGGGAACACACAGGGGTACTGTGGTATTGTGTATTGCATTGTTGTATTATTGTGTGTGTTATTCTAGGTACTGCATTATTTACCTTACTGGGGACTCAGTAAAGAATGATATACATACCTGGTTGTATTAGTGGTTTATTGGTTCCTATGAGGAATACATCCCGCCTACGCTGGGATCCTCATAGGCGGAGGCGCTGCACCGTGAGATATAGCACCCCATGCTCCCCAGGAGCGGAGGCTTTGGCTTCTTGTATGCCTCACAGGTTTAACAGCACACTTAGTCACCCACGGTTAGGCAAGGGGAAAGGGGTTATCCTGTTCTGCTCCCTTGTGACTAGATCTGCTCCCTTTCCCTTGAGGGATTCTCTACCTGAATCTTTTTACTCTGTTTCGTCAAAAATGTATTTATTTTTAAGTTAATCTTTATATTGTAAGTTGGGGTAGAGTGTGTCATTTTGTTATCAGCTTTGTTGCATAAAGAATTAAGAAATTGAACAATTACAAAATTAGAAACTCTTTAACAAATCTGCTAGGATTTTTGATATTGATAAATAGCTAATAATAGCTAATAATGTGTGAGCAAGTCAGGAAACGCTCATTTTTAAAGAACGAGACATTGGATTTCAAAACACTCAAACAAGATTTCAACTTTACATTCAGTAGAAGTTCAGAGAACTAAAGTGACATACCCGCTTCATATTGCTATCCCTGTTAAAACATAATGTTGTGTTAATATTAATATGCATCAGGATTTGCTTTGATTCCTGAAAATTATTTATTCTCTTACTCTCTCTCCTTTCCCGTTTGAATAAATAGCTTGTTTGCTGCATGGAATGACATTGCAGTGTAACAGTACTAAACCACATTTATACATTTCGTTTTCAATTGAAGAACAAATTCTCTGCAAAATATAACAGTTACAGTACAAGTCCGTTTCAGTTTTGGATTGAAAAATATTCAGTGTTTTGATTTTGCCAAAACTTGGTAATTGTTTGAAATAATTCAGAATATACTAGACTTATTAATGAAAAGAATGTTGGAATGTATGTATATACAATGTAATCACTGTACTAATGGAAGAATGACAGTACCTCATGTTTTTAAGGCTTTTACTGTAGCTTCTGTTAAGAGTGCGAGTAACAATGACAGAATGAGAAGCGGCAGACTCAGCCCTTTCGGGTTTTCTTCTACGTTATGGTGATAATACATTCCTAAACTGTTAAATGTCCTAATAATATGTTATTGACACAGTTTTCTTGCATATAAAAGCACAAGGGGGCAGTGCAACATTAAAATAAATTGTGGCGCTATAATACTTTAAGGTAAGCAAAAGGCTGCTATGCGAAGGTGACAAGTGATGAAAGATTTTGCTGTCTCGGGCCTCTCACACTTACCTGGGGATTTCTTAGTTTTATGACATTCAGCAAAACAATGATAAACATTTACATTTTATAAATGTGTAATAGTGACCTGTCTGTACTTAGTACGTAAGTACTACAAGCTGTGTACAGACATGGCCGCACACAGATTCCCAGGGCCCAGGGCTACAGTTGACCCCCTCCTCTATCCCCCTCCTTTATCCCCCCTGTCACACCTCCTCATGACCCCCTCCTCTATCCCCCCTCTCACACCTCCTTGCGAGCCCCCTCCTCTATCCCCCCCCTCATACCTCATCGTGACCCCCTCCTCTATCCCCCTCTCACACTCCTCGCGACCGCCTCCTCTAACCCCCTCTCACACCTACTCTATCCCCTCCTCTATCCACCCTCTCGCACCTCCTTGAGAGCCCCCTCCTCTATTCCCGCTTTCGCACCTCATCGTGTTCCCCTCCTCTATCCCCCCCCGCAACTCCTTGCTTGTCCCCTCCTCTATCCCCCCTCTCGCACCTCCTTACGATCCCCCTCTTCTATCCCCCCTCTCACAACCCCTTGCTTGTCCCCTCCTCTATCCCCCCTCTCGCATCTCCTCGCGAGCTCCCTCCTCTTTCTCCCCTCTCCCACCTCCTTGCTACCCCCTCCTCTATACCCCCTCTAACACCTCCTTGCAAGCCCCCACCTCAAGCCGCCCCTCATACCTCCTTGCGAGCCCCCTCCTCTATCCCCCCTCTCGTACCTCCTTGCGAGCCCCCGTCTCTATCCCCCCTCTCGTACCTCATCGTGACTCCCTCCTCTATCCCCCCTCTTGCACCTCCTCGCGACCCCCTCCTCTATCCCCCCTCTCACACCTCCTCGCGACCCCCTCATCTATCCCTCTCTCGCACCTCCTCGCGTGCCCCTTCCTCTAGCCCCCCTCTCACACCTCCTTGCGAGCCCCCTCTATCCTCCCTCTCACACCTCCTTCCTAGCCCTCTCCTCTATTTTCCCTCACACCTCCTCACGTGCCCCCTCCTCTTTCCCCCCTCTCCCACCTCCTCGCAAGCCCCCTCCTCTATCATCCCCGTCACGTACTCAAGGGGGTTGCATCTCCAAATTGTTAGTGGGTCTCTACCATGAGAGAGACAAGGTATCACACCGGGCTCCTGTGCACTGGCAGGCCCAGGTTAACTTCCCTTCGGGGGGTGAGTGATTATCTATACCCCTGGTTCTGCTAGAGGACCAGGGAAGAGATAGGACTGCTGCAGGAGCCCTTGACCCGTAGTGCAGGTCCAGCGACCATCTGAAGTTTGAGACCAGATATGTGACAGCCTTGGGCAGAGCTGCCAAGTGACTGCGCTGGGAGCAGAGAATAATAAAACCGTTCCTGTTATATATACCTCCTGCCTGGTGTGTAATCTTTCCTTGGGGAGAGAAGTCTGTTATATCGTGGGAGATTACCTTCATACATTTGGACCCTACAGCAGAAGGAGGCACTGAGTACCATGAGTAAATATCGGGTATGTAACCCAGAAGCCTGTTCTGCAGTCCCCACAAATATCGGCGGACACCTCAGCCTCTTGTAAGCTTACAGGTAGCATGCACATACATCTGGTAACGGGGAAATCTCCCATAGGGTGGGGGAAACACCATTACACATACATGGGCGTACGCTCTGTGGAAGGGCCGGCCACAGTCAAATACAGAACTACAGCTTTCCCCAACGCGGTGGCATCGGTAGGCTTCGGGGTGTATTTTAATATAGTGTGGTGCGCAGAGCGGTAGCCTGTTAAATGGGCCGAAACCCAGTTGATCAAGAACCTGATGTTCTTGGAACTCTTTCCTCTGCGGGGGGCAGTGAGGTTGTGGGGTTATCTTTTCACCAACAGGGGTAAGACAACATAGGTGGAGGTGGTAAACAACTTTTGGTCGCATCCCCCCCTTTTCTGGTTCTGGTTCGCAGTTTGCCTTAAGATGAACATAAGTGCGTCATGTCCCAGGTGTTGCTACTACGATTGCCTATGCTTTGTCCCACTTACAGCTTGCGGACGTTGATCAGCATGAGATGCCCAGTAGAGTTATGTGACATGAGGACGGTCCCATGATGGAAGTGGTACAAGCTTCCGTGACTCTGGGTATGTGGGGTGCCTAAGCAGGGCTGGTCTGGCGGTATGGAGCTAGTTTAAGTAGGGGTTAAATAGCCCCATAGGTAACAGGAGTCCTGGTGGTAAATGCAGTTAACCTTGCCAGACGGGGCTCCGTGGTTGGTAAAGCCTGGTGGTGGCTAGGAGTGGAACGTGGGCAGGGCTCGTTTAAACACGAGTTCCGGGGGCCCAACCTCGCCAAACAGCTGGGCCGATTGGTGCCCGGGTTGGGTGGTGTTACGGTTTATCGGTTCAATGTCCTTTGGTCTTTACCCAATGAGAGAGCACTCTGGCAGGGGGTAGCACTTATCAGGTTATTTAAGGTTTCATTAAAATCTGCGGCCTTGTACTTCCAGACCTTGTCTTTGCGGTTATTTATGCTTTTGGTATGTTGGGGTTTGGGTCATTGAGCATAGATGGGGGGTGGGGGGGGGGAGCCTCCCCGCAGTCCCCAGGATCATGGTGATTTTTGACCATCTGCTTATTTTTACAGTTCCTTGCACAGCTAGGGGTAACGTTAGTGCCTGGCAATACTGAAATGTTGCATTTAGAAATTGTGAACCATTGCACACGGTTTAAAAGTTAAAAGAAAAAAAGAACAGTTTTTGGTTGTGCTGGAACTCTATGCCACGCGATGTTCTAACACTCATTGGATTTAAATAAATCTGATAAGCAAAGATTAATTGTGTTGGTAAATATTTTTTGTGTGAAGTAACCATAGCACGGGCACACCTGCATCAAATTCCTCATCCTTTTATTGGAGGGGCTCTTTAATGGGGAAAGTTAACAGGTTTTCAATTTTATAGAAAGTTCTATGGGTAATAGAGAAGAAATGAATGTGAGAGGGATTAGAAAACGTGGGTAAGGGAGTTGGATTAAAGACCTGCATGGTTTTAAAAATACAGAGGTGTTGGGAGTAGAGGTTCCAAGGTCATTCAAATTAGATAATATGTGTCAATTATGTCACGTGTTTCATAAATAAAAATAATATTATCAATGGGGAGATTTTGTGTTTTTGTTTTTGGCAGTTACAAACTGGATTATTTTAACGTGGAGACTATTTAATATATCACGTGGAGCCTTGCTACGTTTCTCTGCAGATACTTTAACACAGTGTTTGGCTAGGAGAGTCGATGTGTCGACTGCTTCCAGTTTCTATCAGACCTCTTCACAGAGAAATGTAATAAATTCACTGGTTCTAAACTCTCGGCACATGGAACCCAATTCCGCAGTTTGTGACACAGCCTCATTTTCATATTCTTGACATCTGCAGTTTAACCTTCTATGTGTTGGCTGCAGCACCAGGGTACCAGAGACCTGCGTTCTCCCATGTAATGTGAAAGCTGGTGTAGCAATCCCATGCTCCACCTGTCTCCATTTACATGATAACGAAGTATGGAGTTCTGGACTTTCTCAGCTGCCCCCGCATTGTACGGTGAAGTTGGTGCCACCGTGCCAGTCCCGAGTGCTGTTCTCAGAAGCATCCAACTGGCTGAAAACTGATGGAGCTACTGTACTAGGCTTTGTACCAAACCTATATAAGAATATAATACAAACATGAATCGGATTGCACCAGCTATGCATGTGTTTCACACACTCTCCTTTTAATAAATTATCACCGTGTAGTAAACATGATATACTGTAGAGTTTGTTTGGTTATTGTGCCTGACATTCAGGTTTAGTCTCAATAAACTAATCCCCTTGCAAAATATCTTATCTCTCTAAAGTCAGCCAGGCTGACATTTTGCTGTTAGTTATAAAGCAGCAATCTCGCCAAATTGAGGTATTTATTTTCTTTACAATATTTGAATTGTGAGGTCTCCAGGAGCTAAACCGCTCTCTTTTTTCTGCTCCGAGGCCCCCACGTTTCAAATACTGTAAAACATGTTTTTATTTATTTATAAAATGTTTTTCAAGGAGGTAATACATTGAGAGTTACCGGCGTATGTAACAGTTACAGACAACATTAGAATGTGAGACAGCTTTAGTTTTGAAAGAACTTAGACTTGTGGTGGCTGTGACAGTCTCCAGTAGACTGTTCCAGTTTTGGGGTGCACGGTAAGAGAAGGAGGAGCGGCCAGATACTTTGTTGAACCTTGGGACCATGAACAGTCTGTTGTTCAGATATACGGGTAGTTTGCTATGCTTGTTAATAAAATCTTCAGTGCCCGTGCACGTCTTTGTTTTTTAAAGATGGCGTCCGTGTTCATCCAATAGAAACTGCAACGTAATCCATTGCGACAGCCTATTGGCACAGGCCAAGAGAAATAAAAATCACATGTTTCATCTCCTGGGAAAGGGGGGGAGGGAAGGGCAGACGTCAGAGTTAAAATACTGTAAAAAAATAAAATAAAACATTTTTTTATTTATATGAGTAATTGCAGCTTTAAGATTTAGATTTAACTGATGAATCTACATTACACAGTTTGATATTGATTGGAGTCATTGTTTGTGTTGGTGTCTGCATCAAAAGCAGCACTTTTTCTAAGCATATGACTTTGAGCAAAGCTTTAATCACTTATCAATGATTACGCATCTGCTTTAAAAAGACTTCATTTTATGCTTATTAGAAGCTAGACTAAAACTACAGTGTATCTGATATAAAAAACGGCTAAGGAAACATACCCATATTAGCTTAATTTAGCATTGCTTTAACACTGACATTTATAAAACCCCAAGTGGGAATTTCACCTATTTACAAACTGCATTTTATCTCTTTTACATAAATCTGGATCCAAGGCGTCCATTAACTTTGTATGACTCTGCACCATTAATTTCTTGCAGCGTGACATTCTGATATGAGCTGAACAGATGGAATTGCGGGATTGTTCTAGCAAATTTATCATAAAAAATGCATCCGACACCTGTGTAATTTGCCTAATCATTTTCCTAATAAGCTCCCACCATTAATTATACACGATTTCCACAATGCAATCAAGATAAAAGTAAATCTGATGACTTAATACCCTTCAAAATAATTGGTTCACCCAACACAAGGCCTCCTCTGCTTTGCAGTCTCTGACAGTTAATTAGGAAAGGGTGCACCCTGTAGGAGTCACTAGAACAGAGGCTGGTTGCATGGTAGGAGGCAGGCCTGCTGTTTTTTTGGGCATAAGTCAAGAGTATTAACTCATAAAAGAGAGGCCATCATTGTACTCCCCCCACCCCCCCCCCCTCATGTCTACATTACAGTAAACAGATGCGATTAGTGTGCTTCCTCCATCAAATACTGACTGCAGGACTCTGCAGGTCTAATGAGAATCAGCTTCTGCGAAGTTGCTGTCTTGCGGTGATGCCCACCTGTCACATCGTTAGGTGCCGAGTGTGTCTGGAATTCACTTTGCTAAATGAGATTTACAGGCCCCAGTGAAACGCACACTGCAGAATCCTGCTCCAATTAGCTGAAGATTAATTGTCTGAGAAGGGAATTAAAGTTTTACTTCAACTGACCTGATAAAAAAAAGGAACAAATGTATGGTTCAGGTATTCCACATAGGCCTCAGGCAGAGGGGAAAAATATGATCATTTAAAGTTGCTGAAAATTTCCTGCACTCTGCCCAGATGAGTGAAATTAACTAGCACTAAAAGCTGTCAAATTAAAGGTTGACTTCTAGATATTAGCACTTCAAATGTCAGCGAATACACTCGCTCTCTTTTCCTTTTGGCAAACAGTCAGGCCAGCAGAGCTGCGCATGCACACAAATATTATCATACTGATGGCTGTAATAACCGCCTGCACATGCTTCTCCTACTGGGCATAAATCTGAACCATGGCTATGGTGCGACTGTCATGTCACCACGGTCTCCATCTTCAATGTTACACTACTTACCGGCATTTTACAGGAAGAAAGGCATGTCACGGTAAATTAATCTGAAAAACCAAATAGACTCCAGGCTAGATCAGGCCCGTCAGAATAACCTGGGGGCTAATTCTAAAGTCTCATCTGACTGGAATGAAAAATACAATTAAATAGTCACTATAACCTACGCTGGTATCTTTGCCCTCCCCTTCTTCCCTCCCCTCCCCCTGTCTCTTCCCTCCCACTTTTCTCTCCTCCCCCCTCTCTCCTCCTCTCCCTCTCTCTTCTCTCACCCTTCCCTCTCTCCCCCCTCTCTTCTCTCCCATCTCTATGCGCCACCCTCTTTCTCCTTTCCCCCTCACTCTTCTCTCCTGCCCCCTCCTCTACCCCCTCTTCTCAATCCCCATCCCCTGTATCTCCCCATCCCCTCTCTCTACCCATCCCCTGTCTCTCCCCACCCCCTCTTTCTACCCATCCCTTTCTCCATTCACAGAAGTCTCCAGAGAAGAGGAAACAGAATCCCAGTAAGTGCCCTCTCTCTCCCCCTCTCTATCACTATACCTCCCCCTCTCTCCCCTCTCTAACTCTTCCCTCTCTCTCTTCCTCACTCTTCCACTGTCTTACTCTCCCCCCCACCACTTTGTCTCTTACTCTTCCTCTCTCTCCCCACCTCTCTCTCTCCACCATATACACAAAATACCCCCCTTTCCCCACAATACACATAATACCCCCTCTCCAAAAATACCCACACAATAGCCCCACAATACTCCCTCTCCCAAAATAGTCCCACAATACACACCCTACCTCCACAATACCCACCATTCCCCCACAATAGCCCCACAATACCGACCTTCCCCCACAATAGCCCCACAATACCCACCCCTTGCTGGGAGCCACTGGTGCTGCTCGGCTTCAGACGTTGGGCCCAACTTCCGGCGTGCACCAGCGGGGGAAAGAAGACCCGGCAGGCATCAGAGGCCAGGCAGCCGGACACAACTTCCAGCACTGGCCGACGGGGCCTCCGCAGCCGCCGGGCACAGGACAGTTGTCCCAGCTCTCCCCCTGTTAGATGAACGGGCTGCATGGTGACACCTTGTGGGCCACGAGTTTCCCAGCCCTGCACTAGATACTATATCAATTCCTATAATTGTAGAGTGTTATTTAGTACCTTTTGAGATGCACTTAAAAACATTTGACTAATTTGAATAAATCCAATTGAGAGACAGATCAATGTAAACACTCCCCAAAGACACAGAGGAAAGATATGGAATAAAACCTAACCTGATTTAGCTAGTAAATCGCAATTTAAAATACTGTATGATGATTTTCTCATTTCACATTCTTGGTGGTTGTTTAGTTTAATTTCTTTCTGTGTTTTTAGGAATTGGCTCGGACTAATATAAATCGATTGTTAGCTCCTTGGTGCAGAAATGGCTCTGTTGCAGCAAAATGCTGTGTACGGAGATGTCTGTATAAGAAACAGTTATTATTATGAAGAAACAAATATTAACAATTGAGACGACATTTAAAAATGGCGGTGTACCTTCCAGCAAAGTGAGATGGCTCTTCCCACTGTATTCCCACTTCCCACTGTATTCCCACTTCCCACTGTATTCCCATTTCCCCCTGTATTCCCACTTCCCCCTGTATTCCCACTTCCCACTGTTTTCCCACTTCTCCTTGTTTTCCCACTTCCCCCTGTATTCCCACTTCCCACTGTATTCCCACTTCCCCCTGTATTCCCACTTCCCCCTGTATTCCCACTTCCCACTGTATTCCCATTTCCCACTGTATTCCCACTTCCCACTGTATTCCCACTTCCCCCTGTATTCCCACTTCCCCCTGTATTCCCACTTCCCCCTGTATTCCCACTTCCCACTGTATTCTCACTTCCCACTGTATTCCCACTTCCCCCTGTATTCCCACTTCCCCTGTATTCCCACTTCCCATCTGTATTCCCACTTCCCCCTCTATTCCCACTTCCCCCTTTATTCCCACTTCCCCCTGTATTCCCACTTCCCACTGTATTCCCACTTCCCCATGTATTCCCATTTCCCCCTGTATTCCCACTTCCCCCTGTATTCCCACTTCCCCCTGTATTCCCACTTCCCCCTGTATTCCCACTTCCCCCTGTATTCCCACTTCCCACTGTATTCGTACTTCCCCCTGTATTCCCACTTCCATATGTAATCCCACTTCCCACTGTATTCCCACTTCCCCCTGTATTCCCACTTCCCCCTGTATTCCCACTTCCCCCTGTATTCCCACTTCCCCCTGTATTCCCACTTCCCCCTGTATTCTTACTTCCCACTATATTCCCACTTCCCACTGTATTCCCACTTCCCCCTGTATTTCCACTTCCCACTGTATTCCCACTTCCCACTGTATTCCCACTTCCCCTCTATTCCCACTTCTCCCTGTATTCCCACTTCCCCCTGTATTCCCCCTGTATTCCCACTTCCACCTGTATTCCCACTTCCCCGTGTATTCCCACTTCCCCCTGTATTCCCACTTCCCCCTGTATTTCCACTTCCTCCTGTATTCCCACTTCCCACTGTTGCTATTGCTCTAGAAAGCTGATAATACAGAATTTGTGGTGTCGCACTACCAATAAATGTGTCTTCCTTAATGTCTTTTGAAATGATGGGAAATGTACTTTAGAGCAGCGGTGCGCAAGGTGGGGGGCGCACCACCAGAGGGGGCACTGGATCTGTTTGGGGAGTTGCGGGCGGTTGCATAGGCACCACGCTCTTCCCTGAGGCATTTAAATTAAATGCCGGGGGATCGCGAGGTGAGTTGCTCACCGGGATTCTGCAGCGCTGGTAAAACGCAGCGGTGTCATGCGGAGTGACATCACACATCCGTCTCCATGGCAATGGAGTCACGTGACGTCATGCCACGTGACCCCGCGACGTTACTTGACATTGCCAAACAAGGTGAGGGTGGCGTGAAAGCGAGTGGGAGCAGGCAGGGGGGTGTGGCTCAAAAAGTTTGCGCTCCCCTACTTTAGAGGATTTTATGGGGATGGGGGGTATGTACAATACTACATGTGTGCTCATTTGCATGTCATTTCCCAGAATCCCTTGCTGCAGTGGAAGTGCTGTGTGCTGGGTGATAATGGTGAAAGACAGGGTTGCAAATGAACATACAGGAATATTGACAGTTGCTATATATATATATATATACACATGAAAGAAGTACGGTAGATTGTAACGAGTATCTCGATGCCTGTAGTGGTCACTACCACCAATTGGATTAAAAAATATTCCTTCTGGACGATTTATGAGAATTAAAGGGAACTGTACATTAGCCTCTGACATCAGTACAGACGCTGCAGTACTAACTAATTGAAAAATATAAGGAAGAAGACTGTAATCAAGAACGTGTGAATGTTGCCCTGGGAGGAGTCAGAAATGTGCACAGAACTGTTCTACTAAAGAAAAAAGATAGAAATGATCCTTCAAAACAAAATATAAGATTTATTACTAGATACCTGTACAATGAAGGTGCCATCCGCATGCAATGTCTTCAAAAAGCATTGGAAGATGGGATTTTAAGCACTGTAATCCCGGATAAACCTATCATTACGTATTGAAAAAAGAAAAATTTGGAAGATAGAATTGCACCTAGTAACCTCAAAACTGCAGAAACTATACAAAGATAAACACTATGAAACACAGGGAAACTATTACTGTAGGTTTAAACAAATGTATCACATCAAGGAGTCTCACATGCAAATATACGGATAGTAGTGAACCTAAGAAGATTACATCGTGTATGTAACAGGGTCTTATCCCTATTTAAATGAAGCTGCCTCCGAGCTCTGAATCCAGCAGGGATCTGGTTAATTGCAGCCACTCAATTAACCAGTCTCCACTTGGCTAATCAGAGCTGTAAAAATACCTCCTGTGAAAAACTGCATAGCGAGATTTCCTTAGCACACAAGGGTGCTGACACAGGAGAGAGACAAGGTCTTGAGCACACAGGAGGACTGTGTGTTGACAGCAAGACACGAGGGGACCAGACCTCTATGCCTGGACACAGAGGACACAGGACCCTCCCAGAGGCTGGACCCTTAAGCAGACAACTATCCAGACCCTGGAGACCGACATGAAAGGCCACCTGCTTTGAGGTACCTTTTGAGACTTTGGGGTGATAGGCTGGTAAGGGGCTTTTCCTCCCAGTCTTGTAGAGAAGGACTGGGAAGTGAGTTCGCCCTTACACAGGGAACAGTGTTTGTTTATTTTGTTTCTTTTTGTGTGCTTTGCCTTGTTAATGGGACAGGCTGAATAAAGCCATGTTTTAATTTCCCCAAATCTGTCTCCTTGTGCGTACGTCTGCACATCCGTCTTACAGTGTAATAATGAGCAAATATTTCCTATTAAAAGTTTTATCAGCTGTAACTCGCACTCAGAAGTCTACTTATTGGAAAGTCCCTGCCGTAAACAATACGTTGGACGCACCAAGTGGAGTGTGAAAACATGGCTTCTTGAACACAACCTGATCTTCCAGATATTGCGGCTGCAAGCCAAATTTTTATCCTCTCATCTTGATTTTTTTAAACCCCTTGGAAAACAGTTGAGTACCATTTTTGTCCAGCGATGGTCAGTTCTTCTCGCCATATATCTGTCCGGCCGCTATTTTAATTTCTTCCCACTCTCACAGACTTTTGTTTGATGTCGAACCCATACATTTTTTCCCCATGCTCTTCAGGTAATACCCAGCATGCATCACTCCATACTACTTCGAGTTGTCTGAAAATTTTACACTATTTTCATATTTATGATCCAAGTTTCACGCACACAATGGCGGAATACGCCGGCCGAACACTTTCTTCTTGAGACACATTAGGGACACAGCGGGAGGTTCGCTTGAAAAATGGGCTTGTTTCTTCCAGATGTGCCCCATATATATACTGTATGTGTGTGTGTTTGTGTGTTTATGTGTTTGTGTGTTTGTGTTATATTATAGTGTATTGACATATTTTACAATCCATTTCTATAAATTAAAGCATTTGTCATTGTGTAAACATTTTTAGCTGGGAGAAAAAGTCACCGAAAAGGAACTCAGAAGACCATACTCACTGCAGGAATTAGCGCTGAGGCTTTGGCAATCCAATGTACAGTAGCACGTAATGGAAAATGACTTAACTTCAATAGCAATCATTGATTCATGATTGCTTTGGAGATGTATTGCGCTGGCATCATTACTACAACAAATAGAAGAAAAGAAATCCCCCAAAACGTGTGAAAAATTAGCAGAACATGAGAACAAAGAATTAGGTTTTATCGTCAGACAATCTAATAAAGCCATGGAAGAGTAAGAATTCATTGGGATAAAAATTGTTTGTCAGAAATAGACGTTTCTGTCTGACATAAATAGAATTCCTAATGTCACACAGCTGATGACTCTGTACTCAGCCGCACAAAACACAAAGCAAACAGCGAAAAACGCCTCAGTCCAATTCTCTCTCTTTATGAATTTTCTAACCACATAGCTGACTCTTTTTGTTTGTGGAAAGCAGTTTTTTTAGTTTTCTGACTAAATTGTATTTCTAGTATTTCTGTTCGCTAGAAAGACCTTTTATAAACCCACTCATGCCATAGGCAATTATAACTTATAAGCTCCTGCTACCCCTCCTCCTAAAGTAAACATGATACCGAATTCCATTTGAAGTAATTCATAGGGAACCAATTCTGAGAAATGCATTGTGTTCTTCAAATCATGCTTTTTTTTTTCCTATATAAAAGATGTAGAAAATGTCAAGTACATAAAGTTTCATAGGTGACTGCAGTTATAAAACACGTTTTTAATTTAATTTTTAAGTAGAGGCATAGAGGTCCGCTGGGTGGCAATTTAAAATTGATTACTAGTTTCTGAAGCTTTTTCATTTATTTTAGTTTTAGAAAAACACTTTCTACAAAACAGGAACCAGATTCCTACCAAGTTGTGGGGGGGGGGGGGAATCCAGCCAGAGCAACACAGGGGTCCCCAATACTTTTACTGATATCTTGCTATTGTCCATTTTTTCTTTGAAATTTGGGGAAAGTACTTGAGCTGTGAAGGCACAGGGGTGAGGTGGTGCGGGTGGAAGCAATTTGAAAGTGTAGAATTAAGGACAGTTGAGAAGGTGAGTCAGGGCCAGCCGGAGTTCGCCATGTCTCAGTAATAGCCAGATGGGTTAAAGATCTGGAAAACAAATAAACAGCAGTTGCATTTGTTGTATACAGTACAGAGTTTGCATTCAACAGTGAACAGGACAAAGGAAGGGGAAGGAGGCCGGGAATGTGGATACGATCATAGTGGTTGGCTTGTCAGTGCGAGGTACCGAGGAAGTTCTGGAACTGACACTGTGAAGGGATAGGATGGGTCTTACTGTACAGTATGTGTTGGTGCAGGGTTTGGGAATGTGTCCTCACGCAGAGGGAGCAGAAGAAAAGATAGAAAGAGGAAATAGGACAGGAGGTTTCATGAGGTTTTTCAGTGGGTAGGCACGGCCGCTCACATTTTTTCCATTTGTTTTGACACACACACCTGGGCTGTGCTTGATGTACAGGTGTAAATGTTAAAGTATGCACAAAATGCAATATCTGCGAGCCATACAATCAATTAAAATTACATCAAAATTGTACGTCATCTTTAACTCGACACAAGCCTTAAATTGACTCTTAATAGCGCACATTTAAGTTGCTCTGCATCAACCCACAAATGTAATTGATGCTGCACGGATGTTTCATTGTACAGGTTATATAGGTTAACAAAATGAATTATTTTCACTGCATGGCTATTATAAATATTATTACAGTAATAATTGATATTTACAAACACTTTATAAATATAAAAATAATGCACACAATTCTGTTCTCATTGAAATCGAATCAATCAGATATTGAACATGAGGGATGCATCAAAAATAATATCAAACTGATTATACAAACATACAGTATGTACAGTATGAAGTCTTCAGATGTACAAGGCACTTTCTGTGAAGGTTTGCATTACTTTTTAGCATTGACATTTTGAAACAAAAAGTCAAACAAATGAGTATATAGCTGTTACTGGATTTCTATCTTCGTTACATACTGTATGGTGCATACGGGATCCGTTTCCTTTGCCTACAGTGCAATCACAAGTTTGCAATTTGGAGAATATTTGATCAAAATGTTTACCCTTAAAAGGTCGGTCAAAATTGAAAAAGTGGGAGCATAATTAGAAATTTTTGATCGAACTCTGAATTTCACCAGATGAAAAGTATCCTGAAATATGGGGTTTGGGGAGGGAGAAAGAGAGGGGCAAGAGAGAGAAAGTTCTACTCTACTAGAGTCATATCAAGTGACACCCCAAACTCACCTTCACAACAGGAGGAGAGACACCTGTGAACAAACATTAACACACCTGAGACACCTGGTAAACACTGTATGCTCATTTGGATCATTTGAAAAATAATAATATAAAAAAAAATATATTATATATATATCTACATCTATAAATTCAAAATCTTGTTTGTGAGTGTCTGGAGACCATTTGAGTGGTCTGTCGGTCCGCCTGCCCTCCCACGGCTCTCATTGGCCGGTGTCTCGCCCCCCCCATGGGTCTCATTGGCCGGTCTACTTGAAGCCACTGTTCCACTCACACCGCTTCAGACTCTCACCAGTGTGGACTGCTCACACCCCAGAGCTGCCTCATACTGTGAGCCTACCCTGTGGAACACACACACATACATACACACACACACCTCCCCAAAACGTAAGTACAACACTCCCCCCCTCTTACCCCTGTGGACTTGCCCCCCCAACTATCACCCCTCTGGCCCTCCTCAATGGCTGGTCACCCTTGACCACCCACCCTCTCACCCCATTATGGCCCTTTTGCTACGCCCTTACCCCATGCGGCACTTTCCGCCGTGGGTCCTCTAAAACGAGCACGCTGCCAGCGGGGAGGGGTGGTTTCGGGGAGCAGAGGGGGTCTGGCGGCCAGAAGGGGTCTAGCAGTCAGGTTCCCCTCTTCGGGTCCGGCGGCCACGCTCGGTAGGCGGAGGTACAGCCACTGGTGTGCCACGTGGTGCTCCCGCAGGGGGAGCACAGGCACTTGCGTGCTCCGAGCATTAGGCCAGCCCGATCCCGAGGCGGGAAGTGGAGCGGCCAGCCATGCGGCACCCCCCCAACCCCCCCAACAACACCCTCTATCAGCACACGTACCCCACATCGCCGCCGCCAGACAGCAGAAACAGAACGCTACCACCACCCCTCCTGTCACCACTCTGCGGGACCTCACAAACAGCCCGCTCACCCCCCCTCCCCTCTCTTTCCCCCCCCTCCCCTCTCTTTCCCCCCTCCCCTCTCTTTCCCCCCCCTCCCCTCTCTTTCCCCTCCCCTCTCTTTCCCCACCTCCCCCCTCTTTCCCCCCCTTCCCCTCTCTTTCCCTCCCCTCCCCTCTCTTTCCCTCCCCTCCCCTCTCTTCCCCCCCTCCCTCTCTTCCCCCCCCTCCCCTCTCTTCCCCCCTCCCCTCTCTTTCCCCCCTCCCCTCTCTTCCCCCCCCCTCCCCTCACCACCTCTTCCCCCCCACACCACCCCACCTCTTCCCCCACACCACCCCACCTCTTCCCCACACCACACCACCTCTTTCCCCCCCACACACCACCCCACATCTTCCCCCACACCACACCACCACTTCCCCCCCACATCACCCCACCTCTTCCCCCTCCCCACACCACCTCTTCCCCCCCCCACACCACCCCACCTCTTTCCCCCCCCACACCACCCCACCTCTTTCCCCCCCACACCACCCCACCTCTCCCCCCCCACACCACTCCACCTCTTCTCCCACCCACACCACACAACCCCACCTTTTCTCCCCCCCCCCACACCACACCACCTCACAATTTTTGAACAACAACTACATCAGATCATTTCACGCATTTACATCTCGGGCAACGCCGGGTATATCAGCTAGTGTATATATATATATATAACTATCTCTCTCATCTCTCTCATCTCTCTCATCTCTCTCTCTCTTTTTCTCTCCATCTCTTTGGGGGGGGGTAGGGGGAGAGGGGGCAACTCACAAAGGGTCACTTTCGCCATATTCTAAAAGTCAGGGGAACATTTTGCTCATCTCTAGTTACTAAACTCACTAATTAAAATGAGATGGGGACATTTCTGACGTGGTATAAACATCTCTGACGTCAAATATAAAACTCTTTTTTATTTCATTTAGTACATATATACATTTATAAACATAAACATTGTACACAGTATAATTTTGACAGCAAGCTGAGGAAAACGTCCTTACATTATTTGTTAAAGTACTGTACACAAAGATTTTATTTAGGTATAATGGCTGTGCCATGGGAATATGCTAATACTAAAATTGTTTAGGAAGCAAACAATTCAAATATATATGAGTATCTATGAAGGCAAACTATCAAGTTTTCTTTTATAGTGACATTAAAGTAAATGTAATAAAATCTACTTGGTCTTTGATGTTCCATTATGGAACATTATAACCAAGGAGGATACAATCATTTTTTCATGTCTCTTGTTCTTTCATCTTACAGTAGCACTATGATAATGCATAGCACAATTATATAATTACCATAATCACTTTGAGAAAAAAGTTCATAACTATTATCTATTACGGTGATATAATAATGGCATTGCTTTTGTTATAGAGTCTCTTCCAGCACAAAAAATGGTATTCTTTTATTTTATGATTACACTCTTTGGTTAAATGAATCACCTAACGGTACAGCTGTCTCTCCTTTCATGGAATAAGTCAATTCAGTTGGGAAGCAGAAACTTTGTCGTCTCCCGGATGCAGAATGAACGCTCCAACAGTGCGTCACATTTATCAATCAAGACAATTCAATTGGTTTCAATGCCACTGTTTTTCCTTAATAAATCTGGTACAGTTTTGCTGTGAAACTTTGACAAATAGCCCCCTTTGTGTCACCGCGTCCCACTCTTTCAAAGGTGCCGTTCCATGTCTCTTCAAATCATGAGTGAGAAGTGTTCAGTGCTATGTGAGAAAAATACATCTATATTTTGGAAGCACAGTAGCTATTACCCATGTGAAGACAGGAGATACTCGTTTACCTTTTAAAATGTAGCCTACATTTTGTTTTATATATATATATATATATATATATATATATATATATATATATATATATATCAACTATATATTTCTGAAAGCATTGTATGTATGTATGTTTCACTGTGTTCCCTGTCCCTAGCGGCAATCTCATTGGTCCCTTGGCCCGCCCGCCCCCGCACACCTCTCATTGGCCTCACACACTCACACCACCCCCTTGGCCCGCCCCCCACACCTCTCATTGGCCTGAGGCGGAGTGACGGGCCAAAGGTCCAAAAAACAAAAACACACACACACCTCTCTCTCTGTCCTCTCCCCCCCCATCACACTCACCTCCCCCCCTCCCCGGTGCTCCACTCACCTCCCTGCCTCCCCTCTGCTCCACTCACATCCGCTCCACTCACCTCCCGCCCGCTCCACTACCTCCCGCTCCACTCACCTCCCTCCCGCTCCACTCACCTCCCGCTCCACTCACCTCCCTCCCGCTCCACTCCCTCCCTCTCCACTCACCTCCCTCCCGCTCCACTCCCTCCCGCTCCACTCCCTCCCGCTCCACTCACCTCCCGCTCCACTCACCTCCCACTCCACTCACCTCTCCACGCGGCACCTAAGATGGCGGCGGACGGAAGGACCCCCTTCCTCCCTCGCGGACTAAGTAACATGGCAGCGGCCGGAAGGAGAGGTCCCGCTCCACTCACCCCCCTCACGCTCCACTCCCTCCCGCTCCACTCACCTCCCTCCCGCTCCACTCCCTCCCGCTCCACTCACCTCCCTCCCCGGCGTGGGGACAGGCAGTGGGCAGGGCAGCCTGCCGCTGCTACGCGGCACCTACGATGGCGGCGGACGGAAGGACCCCCTTCCTCCCTCGTGGACTAAGTAACATGGCGGCGGCCGGAAGGAGAGGTGATGTGTGTGTGTGTGTGTGTGTGACACTGTGTGACACTGTGTGTGTGTGTGTGTGTGTGACACTTTGTGTCTGTGTGACACTTTGTGTGTGTGTGTTACACTGTGTGTGTGTGTGTGTGTGTGTGTGTGTGTGTGTGTGTGTGTGTGTGTGTGTGTGTGTGTGTGTGTGTGTGTGTGTGTGTGTGTGTCACAGTGTGTGTGTGTGTCACAGTGTGTGTGCCTCCCCTCCTGTCCACTCTCCTCCCCCTCCTGTCCACTCTCCTCCCCCTCCTGTCCACTGTCACCCCCCTCCTGTCCACTGTCACCCCCCTCCTGTCCACTCCCCCCCCTCCTGTCCGCTCTCCTCCCCCTCCTGTCCACTGTCCCCCCCTCCTGTCCACTGTCCCCCCCCACCTGTCCACTGTCCCCCCCTCCTGTCCACTGTCCCCCCCTCCTGTCCACTGTCCCCCCCTCCTGTCCACTGTCCCCCCCCTCCTGTCCACTGTCCCCCGCCCCCCCCCCTCATGTCCACTGCCCCCCCCTCCTGTCCACAACCCCCCCCTCCTGTCCACTACCCCCCCTCCTGTCCACTACCCCCCCTCCTGTCCACTGTCCCCGTCCCCTCCTGTCCACTGTCCCCGTCCCCTTTTGTCCACTGTCCCCGTCCCTCCCCTCCTCCTGTCCACTATCCCTCCCCCCACCTTTTCCTAGCGGCAAATTTAACTCACGGGCAACGCCGGATCTCTCAGCTAGTATACTGCTGCGGCCAAGTTTATTCGAGCATTTGCCCGTTCTTGGCCGCAGCAGTAGCCTGGCGCGCGCCCGAGTGTGACGGGCGCGCGCCGAAGCAGCGGAAGAGCGCCCTCCGATCGGGGCGCTCTCCCTACCGCTGCCGGGTCCGCCGGGTCCCCCGGAACCCCCTGCCGCTGTCCCGCGATCGCGGGACACCAGGGCTCCCTCGGGGGGGGGACGTGCGTGCAGGGGGCGCACGCTCCCGAAGACGCGTGACCGCGCGTCCATGACGCGCGGCACGCCGAGGGGCGGCCACTAGCAAGCCGGGAAATCTCCCGGCTTGCGGTACCGACCACACTGCAATAAAGTGTGTCGGTACTGTATATATATATATATGCTTGGGACTGCTGTCGCTTCTGGTTTTGCAGTTGCCTGCTGGTGAGCAGTGAGAGCTTTGGGAGGTGTATCTGGAGGGAGTCTCTGACCGTGTTGCTGATCATCTGGCTGCGGTGGCTCCAGTGTACCTTGCTGAACCAACGGATACACCAGAGGTGGCACCAACGGGACAGGCTGATACATTCCCTTCACAGCTTCAAGGCGATTGAGTATATCTCATAAATGCTATTATTTTTACTCTGTTTGTGAGTGCGTTTTTTATATTTTACAATCCCATAAATACTGTTTTATACTTTATCACACTAGGAGTGCGCCTGTTTTTTCTTCTTGTTTTCTGCATATATCCTTGGGATTTGGTGATCCTTATATACGGGCAGCAAAACTCCAGTGGACTAAGTACATTTTTTGAAATTTCAACTGACATCTGGTTTTTATTTTATTTTTTATGTTTCATATTTTTTATTTTTGCTATAGATTTCAGTTGTTTTTATCACAAATTCGCCCTTTTGGGGATTCTTTGGTCAACAGCCTTGTAAACTCTATATGATTTACACAGCTGATTTATCCTTATCAAGCTTCCTAAGGCGCTACTCCAATTTGTTTGTTTTGTTATATATATGTATTGCGCACCAGTGGTTATAGACTTAATTATATATCAAGATATAGTCCAAAAGTGAGAAAGTATAGTGTCTCTTGCTGTCTGCTTGCTGCCTCTTGAAGGAGGGAACCCCGGAGTCTCCTCAAATAAGCACCTGTGTATATCATGATAGAAGCGCACCGGATAACAGCAGCATCAGAAAATATCCCAACTTTAATAGTAATAAAAACACTTAACTAAGTTAAAAAGCAATGGTAAATGCACTCAGAGAGAGTGTCTAAGGAATGCTTATCTGCATGAGTCAGCAGTGAAGCTCCCTGGGCTCTTTGAGGCCTCCACAGGCTGGATATATATACAGTATAGTTCAGCCAAAACAAATTAGAAAAAGAAGACTCAGCACTGCAATGATGGTGTGGCAAAAAGATTGTATGGGAAAAGCCTGATGAAGTCACTAGCGTGTGATGAAACGAGTAGGGTCTCTTGAAATGCTGGTGTATCATCACCGCTGTGACATCACCACGCATTACCGACCTTCCAAAATGCATAGTCTCCCCTATATTTATATTTCAAACTTGAATACTGCTCCTGAGCTTTCAGCGCCACGAATTTCATCTATCCGTTTCTCTGATGGGCGAGCGTGGTTTGGAGAAACATCCTAAGGAGAAGCAAGTAACTTCCAACAGGGACGCACAAAACTGCAACTTCCTCGGACTGGTGTCTGGTAAACTAGCACATACGTGCTTACAATGCACTTTTATCATGGAAACATTGTGAGTGAGCAATTGTGAAACTTATTTTAGTTTAAAATATTTGTATTAAACATTTTTACACTATTGAGCGTGTGCTTTTTATCTTTGTTTTTTTAGATATGTCTCGCTGGATGTGGTTTCTCTACTACTTTCGTTAACAAGTTGGTTACTCATATATATTTTATACATATTTTTAATTAAGATTTTATTATTTTCGGTGAAATGTTAACATATTTCTTTTACTGTGGAATGATAGAGATAGGGGGAGCAAGGGATTAGAGCATACACACAAACTATGACAATAATAAAGTTTAAAGCTGAACAAGGGGCCAAAACAGCCTCTGAGATGGACATGGGATGGGGTGGTAATAATAAAATACTCACACGGCCCTGTGTGAGTAAAGGTGCGTAGGGGTATCTTGTGTGGTGGAACCTGACCCTCCCAGGTAGATGGTCAGATTGGGGATGAGGATAAAATGCGATAATAAAATATGGCTATAACCATATAATACTTACACGGCCCTGTGTAAGCACAGATGTAGAAAGGTATCTGTGGGGTACATAAGGTTAACCCATCCAAGTCGATTCCAGGAGAAGGGCACAAATAATTGCTGGCAGGCAGGGTGTCACATGGGGATTCCCCTTCGCAGTGCTCACGTTAGAGCTCCTTCCCTCCTTGGTCCAGCAAACAGGGGTAAGTGAGTCAAGATATCAGCAGGGGGTCTTCAGTTAATGGGGATGACACGTGGGATGCAGGGGCTTTCACCTGTGAGCTGACCTGTGATGCAGGGGCCACTGGGGGAAACGGGTAGTCATACGGGTAGTCACACATCACGTAGATGACTGAATATGGTCCAATAGTATCCCCCCTCATGACATGGATATCCATATTCGGTCATCAACATTATCAAGGGGCAGAACAGATACAGAGACTGCTTCAGAGCTGCTTGGGGAGACACAGAGCGTATCAGGTTTGGTGGTGTGCCCATGGGGAAAGTCAATGAAAGTCATAATAGTGTTACTCATCAGAGGTAATTGCCATAATTCTAATCAGCAGAATAGATGTAGAAGAGTTCCAAGTAGCAGATAGCAGTGTAAGTAGTAAGGTAACTTGCAGAGGACCATGGCAGGCAGCAAAGGTATGAATTCAGGACACATGTGGAAGTTCAGGGCAGGTGGCAAACCGGAAGGTCAGGGGGCAAGCCGAAGTCAGGAACCAGGTAATTCAAAAGTAGAAAGCACACAGCAGCAGGGAGCAACACAACTAGCAAACAGGTAGCCAGAAAGTTGTGAAGCAAGGAAGAGACTGTGAGGTGCCGTCTTATAGGCCAGGGAAAACAGGTCAGGTGTTGCAGTCATCAGAGCTGACTGCTAAAGAGCTGCCTGAATGAAGCAGTCCCTGTGCATGGGTCCTGACAGAGAGAGACTACTCTCTGGAACTCCTCTGCGCAGCTCTTCCAGAGTGGTGGCTGGTCCAGCAGGATTAATGCTGCGGGTGTCCCATTCAGAAGCATGGACCCCCACAGAGTTAATCCTCCCGGGTCGCTTTCGGTTTTCGGGGCCATGATTGCCCACTGCTGAAGTGCCATCTGGCGGCTGCATGTGGCACTGAGAACATTAAGTCTTGCTACATCTGTATAAGGGAATATTGGAAGACAGTGCAGATTTATGCTGAGCGTGCCTCTATGCTCTACTGCATTATCTTTTATAATAGACTGGAGGTGATTCCTCTAATGTTTGTATATCGTGTAACAGAGTCCTTTTAATTGGAATGGAATGAGATGTGGCCCGGCCCCTACACTGATAGAGGGAGCACTGGAACACTAGAGATGGAAACACACAACATCGTTGCAGTTACGCGACCCAGAGCGAGGATTACTATCAAGAACAAGGATTGGAGGGAATAAGACGTAGAAATGTCCCTGCTCTGACAGGCATCTGAGTTAGAGGTGCAGGGCATAGAAGAATCATCAAGTGCCTCTTGGGAGGCGTTGGAATACACTGAGTGCCATTGACATCTGTATGTGGACTATATGTATTGCATCAGAATTTTTGGATAATCATCATTGAAGTGCTGAGTCTTCTTCTTCAACCTGGTTTTGGTGAAGTATCTCTATATTCTATTGTTATGATTCGTGCACTTGCCCCTTTTTGACAATTGCTTTGCGGAGGTGTGCCAGCTATCCACTATTTACAGTTTATATACATACACAAATTCACAGCAGGAGATAGTGGCACTCCATTAACTAGTATCAACTTGTCTGGGTTCTCCAGAGTATGATTCCCCTATAGTTATTACTCATCATGAGGTATACAATATACTGACCACTTTTGTATTTTTATACCTTTTATTTTTTATATATTTTCCATAATATTTATTTATATCTCTATATTCGTTCCTCTTTATACAATTTTATGCCTATATATACTGTTTTTATATATCAGGTACATTTTTAGGCAAGGAATTTTCCTTTTCATAACTGATTGGTTCATTGGTCTGTCTCGGACTTATTTAAGCCAGTAGTAGTACTCCCACATCATCCTTTGATGAAGTGACGTCTCAGTCATGAAACGCGTTAGACAGATGGGTTCCCCTTCTGAGGATCCATCATGGCTCAAGCACGAACTTCACTGATTGCACGCTGCACAGAACAACTATGTCCAGCACAGCTGACCGCTCTGCATCTTTCCAGATGAATGTGAGGCAGCGTAGGAGGCTCGCCAAAGGACACCAAACTTTTTTTCAGATATGCTGATTTCACTTTTCTAAATTGTGAATGTAATTCTTCATTATAAGTCGTAACAAATATACTTCACCATGAAGAGGATTTTTTGTTGCGCTTCTTGTCTAAATGCCAAAAATAAAAAAAATCTATACCGTGTTAGCCGAACGTAATAATCAAAAACAAATAGACGATACCGTTCTGTGGCTAACGAAATGCTTTTATTTGTGCAAGCTTTCAAGATACACAATCTCTTCTTCCGGCAGTAGAAGCCCTACACAAGATCATCAGGGAACTACAACCCATTCTCCAGGAAGGTACAACTGCAACAGGTCTTCCCTGAAACACCCTTATTATCATAAAGACAACCTCGTAATCTCAAGAAAAGGATGGTGAGGTGTAAAGTATTCAGCTGGACAAATGAATGCGGGACGAGACCATGCCAGGACGCAAGATGAAAAAACCTGCGCAATGCTCCACAAAGTGGGCACAATACAAATACCACACAGGAATATGGAGTACAAAATCAAAGGAACATTCACCTGTTGCTCCAGCTATGTCGTGTACCTCATCATGTGCATGAAATGCCCAGGAGACTGGAAACCCTATTGATGAGATGGGACAGGGGTTAAACAAGAGAATGAATCTGCATCGCCACAGCATCACACGCGGAACATGAGACAGTCCTGTCGGGGGAACATTTCTCTGATTCTGACCATAAGATCAACGATCTGAAGGTGGCCATACTCAAAGGTAATCTTACAACACCGAAAGAGAGACGGTTGCATTAATACAAATTTATGCCACTGTTCGGGACACTTACCAGTGGCATAAACCGAGACCGCAGTTTTATGAGTCACTACCCTGACACAAGAGAACTCTCTTCCCATGAGTACTAAGGCTGAGGTCCCGTTGCACGCGTCCGCACGGCTGGCTTGCTTGCCGGCGGCGCGTGCAACTCGCTGTACCGCGATCTGCGGTCTACAGGCTGCTTTTCTTGGAGCGGGGGGGCGTGGCCAAACGGGTCGGGGGGGGCGCGGCCATGACGGGAGGGGGCGCGGCCATGACGGAGGGGGGCGGGGTCCAAAACAAAGCAGGGCTCACAGCACTGCAGCAGCTCCACACACTAGCACACAATAGCTGGCTTGCCATTCGTTGAAGGGAGCCAGTCTATGATTGGCCCCTTCGCGTACCATGTGACGCGTTGCAGCAAGAGAACACCATTCTCTCGTGTCTCCTGCTGGCTACCGCGTCACAGCATGTAGCAAGTTAGAAGTGAGGAGGGACTGGGACCCGATCGTGAGTTCAAACAGGAATGGTAAGTTGAGCTCACGTCGCCGCCCGCGCACACGGGCGCAGCGGGTCCCAGCCCTAAAGGCCATGTCTATACTTACTGCACTATATGAATGACCGTTACACTCTCTAAGTTCCCCTGCCTCCAATATCATTAAACAATACGGACATTAATTTCTGCATTCACAATAGTCCAATGTGGTTATTAGAATATATAGAGTTATCTCCTTCCACGCGACACTATATGATTATTAGGATTAGTTTCCAGTGCTTAGGCACCAACTACCAATATAGTTGTCTAGTTAGCTCCCTCTCACCAAACCTATGGTGCTATCTTAATCAAACCTGTACTCTGAGGTCAGGTGACAACCTTTGGTTCTCATTATGAGTTATATGCATCATAAGTTGTGTTTTCTGCTTCACATGTTATTTATTTACAAAGGTTGTTTCAGAGCTTGAATGATGTAATTGCTTTTAATTAACTTCTTTCTGATTTGTGCTCCTATTAAGAATAATAGGCTCACTAGCTATTTTTTTAAACATTTTTTTTTTATCATTCATAGAGTAACCAATATGTAGCTGTTTTGTGTCATTTACATTCAAGTGCTGATTTAATGCTGTGACTAGGTCCCCATGTCCATCAAAGGGTTAAATTAGACATTGGGCTAAATAATGGCCCCTCTGGGGTCCTAGCAGACCACTGTCCCTGATATATATATACTTTTTTGGCTTCATTAATCTCCCGGGGGGGGGGGGGGGGTTGGTGAGGTCAGACCCATTAGGCATCAACCCCAAGGGAGAGTGGTAGTCATATTTCACATTTCCAGACACCTTTGGCTACTACTTACCTTGAGGGCACTCCATTCAGGGAGAAAATTTCCATGCAACAAAAGCACACAGGAAACAAATCTGCACGTACGTTTTGAATCACCACAATGAAAATGTGAGTATTTTACATGGCCATGTATACATTCTATGCTCCACGGGGAGTCATAGGAAAGCACTTCAGGTGGCATACACTGTAGGTTCCTGGAAGACAAGAGCTTTCCCAGATAATGAACCCACAAGGTCATGGACGGATTTACCCCCAATCAGGACAGAAAGTAGCCATGACATGCAGCTTTCTCCGGGGAAGCCTGAGGCAACGGTCCTGCTAAAGGAATAATCCAGCTGCGGGCACTCCATATGACGTGGCCCTGTCCCCCGCAGGTAGAACATGGAGTGGGCTCATTTGCAGGGGGTTGATGTGGACACCTCTCAGGTGGAGAGGAGAATGGACACCAGGAGTCGGGTGGGTCCTGCGTTCGACATCCTATGAAGTTCCCCTCTTTGGATGGGCTGCGTGCTTTTGGGTTTGGAGCTGGGTTTAGAGCTGGGCTTGCTGCTGCAGTATTAGTTCAGTTGCCTGGCCTGTTTGCTATTTTGCCTGGCTTGTTTTCATCTCGCTCTGCCTGCTGCTGCAGTAGTAGTCCGTTGTGCCTGTCCTGTTCGCTGTTTTGTCTGGCCTGTTCGCATAAAAACTCTTTAAAAAAGTTCCATTCCTTTTTTTGCGTGGCCCTTCGGATGCAGTGGCCTCAGTATCCCACTAGTAACAACATATGGTGCAGGGACAATGCACAACACATGAGGTTGTCTGAATATAGGCTTTTTATTTAGCCTCAAAAAAGGTGGAACAAAACCGAGTTTTTTTTCCGCATATAAAGGGTTAACAAAAACATAAGTCCTTGATAAGGGCTTTAACCTTTTCCCAGCCAGGGCAGTACAAGTCCAGGATACAAAAGAGCAATAGCTCCAATATAAACAGACTTTTGCGGCAGTCTTCTCTTCCCCAGAGTTTTAGCGTTGGTCTCTCTCAGACAGGGCCCCAGAACACTGAAAGTTACATACACTCTAACGAGCCAGGTGAGCCAGGTGAGCCAGGTGAGCCGGCTTATCAAGTCAACCTGGGAGCCCTAATCAAGGGACCAGGGGTCCCTGAAACACTGTTGTACTGTTTTTCATTAGCAGTATATTGTATGTCATTATCTGTAAGCTGCTGGAATGAATAATCGAAGAGACAAGTGAGTTCCTACGTCATATTTTTATATATGGTCTTACCGCAGTTTGCATTAGGTGATGGTATTTCTTCTTGATTTTCAGTTGGTGCCGGTCTTTCAAGTATGGTTGGGACATCCACTCTGCCATTTCGATCAGTATAAAAGCTGAAAACGTAGTCTCACAACAAGACATTATTCTTTAATTGGGTTTGTAACAGGGGACTTATCCCTGTTCACAAAGGTGCCTCTAATCCAGCAGTGTGGTGGTTAACTGCTGGTAGCAAATTAACTAGCACCACCTGCCTGATTACAGGTAGTAGAAAAAGCCTGCCTTTGAGACAGGAAGTAACTCCTCCCTAGCTCTGACTGAGAGCTGACCTTTGGAGAGACAGAGCAGAGGTTCTTGAGTCCCAGGAGAGACTGACCAAAAGAAACCCAGGACTCTGGAGCTGAGCGGTCTTGAGCTCTGCACAGCAGAGCTGAATTCAAGACACAGGAAAAACTACTGCACCTGAAGCTGAACCAGGAAGTGAGATTTTCCCTCCAAGAAACAGATAAGACTTTTATTCTTAAGAGACTTCTTATATCTGCTTATTTTCATGCTATATGTTTTGGGGCTGCGAGAACTGCTTGACTAAGGGAGATGTGAACTAATTGCATAGGATTTCACTAGAAATACTCCCAAGTGAATGGAAGCTTTGTCCCCCCCCGTGTTTGGATAATTTTCTGATAAAAGGAACAGGCACAATAAAGCCTATTATAATTTCACATTATAAAGCCTCCTAATTGTGTACCTCTGTGAACGTCCGTCCACAGGGTTTTATTGTAGAAACCTGGATCCGCAACGTTTCGGGCGTGAACCCCTTCCTCAGGTGTAATGTTTACAACAAAAGTCATATTTTTAACCAGATAAATGCCGGTTCACATATATAAATATGACACATACACCATGATTCTCTCACTGTCTGGTGACTGTACATAGTCCCAAGGTTCAGCAAAGTATCCGGCCGCTCCTCCTTCTCTTACCGTGCACCCCAAAACTGGAACAATCTATCGGAGACTCTCACAGCCACACCAGTCTAAATTCTTTCAAAACTAAGGCTGTCTCACATTTTAATCTGGTCTGTAACTGTTTCATACGCCTATAATATATTTTATCTCTAACTGTGCTTGCTATGTCTTGTATGTAATATATACCCTGCTCACTTACAGTATGTAACTGTGTATTGTAACCATGTATTCTTAGCTCTATGCCAAGGACATACTTGAAAACAAGAGGTAACTCTCAACGTATTACTACCTGGTAAAAGATTTTATAAATAAATAAATACAATTAACTGAAATCTTGAGAAATTGCAAAGCTAAGACTAATTAATCAACATTATTAGCCCTTTGAGGCTTGGTGAAATGTTTTGCAAAAAAACACAAAATGAGAAGAAAAACGCTACAAATGTTTAAACCGCATTTTGGATAGTTTCACAGATCTCTTCTCAGATATAGATGCTGGTTATAGCAATGAGCTCATTTTATCCAAATGCAAAACTGCTATTAAGCTTTGACCAATGCCCACTCTTATGTGGAAGTGTGGAAGCCCCACGGCCAGTTTTATTAGCCAGAAGTCCATATTTCTCATGCTGAGGGGTTTGTGGCATCTCATTATCTCAGAGACCTGGCTATCTTTGGTCAGTATGAACAGGAAACATTTGCAGGGGTTTCACACTGTGCTTTGGGTGGTCTGAAAGCTGCCTGATTGTATATCAAACTAAGCCCAAACTTTCCAAACTGTAGCGCAACACTGGAAATATTTTATCTACATCAAACGACATTTAAAATATACAAGGTTATGCCACTTCATTTAAACAGCAAAAGAATACGTAGTTAGCTTTTCTATAAATTATCTTTGCTAGCTGCAATTTAGTAACAGTTTTACTGCATAATTACCAAGTCTACTGGGTTCAGCTTTCTCGAAAATATACAGTTCATGAAAAATCACTGCATCTATTTCGTTTCCTTTCAGGTCGTAAATAGATTTGGCAACCTAGTGAATAATACATTATAACTCTTTCATGCACAGTCAGTTCTAGGAAAGCAGACCATGTGCTGTACCCCAATGCGTTCACATTCATCGGCCATTGACTCGGTAAAACGTGTAAAGTTTATTGTGCCGTTCAGCTGCTGCTGTCTTTTTAAAAAGAATCAACGTTACCATTTTAATCAAATACCCTTTCTGTAATATGTATGACTTGTTTTGATGCATCACAATTGGGCATAATGCAACGGCATAGAATACATGTTAAAAGTGTATCTGAACTGTGCAGCTGGGCCCATGGAGAAAGCAGAGACACAGATGGGAAAATACTCTGAAGTGCAAAATGCAGTATAATGCAATCACTAATAGTTTCCTTGAGAAGGTTTTTAAAGGTACAGTATGACATGGTACTAATAAAAAAACTAAAGTAATGACAGAGATGTAGACAAAATGTGTTGTTTTTTTAAAGTGCAGGGTATGCTCAGTGAGTAAGACATTAACATTTAGGACGACAAGAAAGGTTGCGCTAATTCTAATATAGTAAATAGTACTCACCAATGTGATAATAGAATGTAAAGCCTAATATTCTATATTTGCAAGAATAAAGGCGGCTGCCTGTGATATACCTCTGACCCCCTGGTCAGAGAAATAGAACGTGAGAAAGAAATGTATCTCTATGGCGCCTAACATATACTATAAAAAACTAAAAATAAAATAAAAGATATATACAACCGGGACTGAAGAGTGATTCAGATCCAGGATCGTGCTCCAGCAGGTGATTATTCGTGCTTGAAACAAAAACAAACATTTAGGAGTTAAACTCATATAGGCTTTTTTTGGGGGGGAGGGAAAGCTGCTTTAATGCTTAGACCAAGGGTAGACAATTCCAGTCCTTAAGGACCACCAATAGGTCAGGTCTTCAGGATATCCCTGCTTCAGAATAGGTGGCTCAATCAGTGGTTCAGTTGAAGACCAACAGGATCATAAGTTGAACCCATATTGCCTGTTATTCAGAATAACAGCTCTAGCAGTGTGAGCTAAACCAGCTGATGGATTGCACCGCTGTCACAGGATACTTAGTTTTTAGCTCTACTTCCCATTGAGTTCTCATACCTGTACACAGCACCTTACCCTATTCTGGGATAGAGAAGCATATCTAATACGCAGTCTTCTGCCGTGAGACACATTCTGGCATGGGAAGACACCTTACTGTCCATTTATGTGAATAGGCTGTAATGTATTCCAGCACCGAAGCTGCTTATGGTAGAACACTGCTTAATAAATATGGCCCACTGTCTTTATCCTTTATAAGATTAGAAGTAATAACTCAAGTCACCAGCTCACTTAGTTATGTTACTTTCTCTCTGAAATCTGCTTTATTTGCGGTGTTTCACCTTGTTTGTACGTGTGTGTCAGAAAAACTGTGTTTTATTTCATCTCACCTGGCTCACCAGTAACTGAGAGCCCTCAGTACATATTATTACATATTATAAGTCCTTTCAAGGTTACAATCATCAACATACTGTGGATATCTCTTGGAGATATGCTAGTAGCAGACAATGGAGCACTGCTAGCCATCAGTTGTTCAGCTCACACTGCTAGAGCTGCTGCCTAGAAAAGCAGTGGCTGTGGCTTCTAGTCCTGTTGGGTCTGACACCAGTTTCAACAACACAGAGACAAAAGACAAGAGCGCACTGCAGAGAATATAAAAATATTTGTTTTAACAGTACTGGCGATTCAATTCTTACTAACATGTAAATAAATACGGGCTTACTCCAGACATATTCCACAAATGGAATGAGTCCTGTTGACCAAATGTTAGGCAGTAGCCTGCACATTCAGCAAGCAAACACCCCAAAAATGTAGGAGAAGGAACCTCAATAGACAGGTGGAGAGAAGAAACAGCCAAAAATGACATCTTTGCTATCCAGAATTGCGTTTCACACAACACTGGTGCTTCGTCAGGGAAGGGCTTTTAGAGTTATTAGAACACATTTATAGTGCTTGCTCAGTCCCAATTGGCCAAACAGAGGTGGGCTGGTCTGGAAGTGAGCAAGACTCAGCAAATGGATAGCAGATGTAAAACAAAGAGAGGAAGGGTGTAAATCTATTACTCACGAAAATATTTACCAAATAATAAATTGACATTGTATTGATATTTTGTGAACCTGATATAAAGTGAAGTGACAAACACATTTAAATAGAAAAAAATATCTAAAAAAAAGAATACGAAATTTTGTCAGTATAATGTGTAAACAATATATATGTGTAAATTGGATAATGTGAATTTATATAGTGAATATATGTCAAAATAAATAATAAAAAATGAATGCTCAAGAATTACAGAAATGTGTATAAACTATAAACATATATAAAATAATTTGTGATGATACATTTATATATCTCCTTTGGTTTTGAAAAGTCATAAAGAGATAAGTGTTGAAAATGTATGACGATTTATTCAAACGACTCTCCTCTCTTTAACAAACTTAACATATAACTATAATAAAAAATCCACATGACATAACAAATATACTACAAGAATACTACATCTATTTCTAATACAAACCATATATATATATATATATATATATATATATATATATAATCTCTCTCTCTCTCTCTCTCTCTCTCTCTCTCTCTCTCTCTCTCTCTCTCTCTCTCTCTCTCTCTCTCTCTCTCTCTCTCTCTCTCTCACTCTCCACAGAGTTCGCTGCATCTCATTACAATCTGTTTGTTAGGTAACTCCTCCCTAAATCCTATTGTCACTCCCCAAATCACAAAGTGACGCAAACGTCGCAAAACTTGGAAGCAAGATCTTGATACATTGACGCAAAGAAACACAAGAGGAAAATTATGCAATTTGTATAAATCTTGCTCCAAATTTACCTTGATACATCACACCCATTGTATCTTCTAAATAAACCTGTCATTCTCCGAATTACAAATACTTTGTAGAGAACTAAAATAACTACTGAATAAGTGCAGTTTCAGTGCCAGCTAGTATTAAATTGGAGTATTTGTATCTTCTTCTTTTGTAACAAATTAATTTTGCCACACCTCAGCAAACTTTGTATCTATGAATTACTTTGAACTTTTCACTTATCTATAAGATGTATTTGTAAGAAGTTAGAAGCAGCTGTCTTAATTGTCAAAGCCAATACTCACTGGCCAACAAACCAACAGGGGGTTCTCATCATGCGTTGGATGACTGAGCTCCCATCAGAAAATGAGCCAGGAGCCTAAATGACATGTTCACGTTCCACCAGCCTTAGGCCTACAATATGATATCTATATTCGATGCCAGATTTTCCAATTGGCAGCAAAATCCCCTGGTCTGACTCTTTTTAGATGTTTAGTCAATCCAAAGTGGACTATTTCTACTGTTAAAACAAACAAATCACATTTATAATTAAGGAAGGAGAATTATTTGGGCTTGGTCTTCTTCCTAGAATCTGTTGTGAAACAATGATGCCAAAATGCTGAAGACTATGTGCGACAAGGTAGGCCGCCAGACTCCGATTTTAGCAAGGATATGGATATAACATGCTTCTTTGGAAGTTCCTACCAGTCACGTTCTTTTAAATCATTGAAAAGCCTACTTTAAAGCAATCTGTAAACCGTATTTCACGTCTTTCTTTTGTGTTATTGGATCGCTTTGAAACACGACGCACCTCTCAAAGTATCTTTCCTTGTCAAGTATCTTCCTCTCAAAGTATCTTTCCTTGTCAAGTACTGTATCTTCCTCTCAAAGTATCTTTCCTTGTCAAGTATCTTCTTCTCAAAGTATCTTTCCTTGTCAAGTATCTTCCTCTCAAAGTATCTTTCCTTGTCATGTACTGTATCTTCCTCTCAAAGTATCTTTCCTTGTCAAGTATCTTCCTCTCAAAGTATCTTTCCTTGTCAAGTATCTTCCTCTCAAAGTATCTTTCCATCTCAAGTATCTTCCTCTCAAAGTATCTTTCCTTGTCAAGTATCTTCCTCTCAAAATATCTTTCCTTGTCAAGTATCTTCCTCTCAAAGTATCTTTCCTTGTCAAGTATCTTCCTCTCAAAGTATCTTTCCTTGTCAAGTATCTTGAAAATAAAAAAGCATTAATATATGAAATTGTTCCTATTAGTAACTGGAACATCTTTAATTTTATGACAGCTAGAAAGCTGTTGAATTAAATAACCTTCCAAGGGCTTGATTTACTTGATATAGCTGGGTTAACATTGTGCTTTATTAAAATGTTACCGCCATATCTGCTTAGAATGATTTATTCATACAGGAAATGGGTCGGGATATGCTGCTCATTTACATACATGGAACGTGTGTTACCGCTGTGATAAATAACGCCAGCAAGACAAATACGCGATAACTCATAGAAATCAGTGTTAATCAATGATTAGAGATGTAAATGTGAAGGATGGGATATCACACGTTTGTAGCATAGGGTTATGTAATCAGGTTTCTTACAAAACCCTACAGTATGGCAGAGAATTATTTACTGCAACCCCCTTGACGCCTGAGGCTACTAATGTATTGCAAAATAATGAATTGAGGCACCAAAGGGGTTAACATACAGCATAAGCACCCTACAAATTAAATACAAAAAGCATTTCATCCACATGCAATTATTAGGCCTCCAGTAAGACAAGTGGTCAGATTGTCATGGGTTGGCCACTTGGGCTTCTGAGGGGTTAGTGCAGGGGTGCGCAATATTCTGGGTGGGCGCGGTGCTTACAGAGGCCCGGCACTCTTCCCCAAAGCATTTAAATTAAATGCCGGGGGAGCACACAAAGCCTCTGTAACTTCCTCTTACCTGATCTCTGGCGATGCATCGCCATGACAACGCGGCATCAAAAGACGCCGCAGGGTCAAATGGCAACACGTTGGCATGGCAACGAAACATCACATGATGTTGTGACATCGTATGATGCTGCCGATGTAAGAAAGCTGGTGGGGGGGAGGAGAGTACGAGCTGGGGGGAGAGCAGCAGGGGGGCGCAAAAAGGAACGTTTGCGCACCCCTGGGTTAGTGTATTTATATGTTGTACAATGTTAATATTATATATTTTGAGTACTAGTTCTTATCCTGCCTAAGCATATAGTGGCCATTATATACATAGGTAAGATATACCCAACGCTAGCCTGGGGTAGGTGATGAAAATTGGCAATATATTTTGGCAGTAGCAGATATTGTGAGTTATTGGTGTTTAGTGAATAGCATGTAAGATGTAAATAAGTCATTTGGCGTTAACTTCTCATTTGCATGCTTCTTTGTATAATCAGCATGATAAAACAAGGATCCAGTAAGGAGAATGTCCTTTAAGGAGACTCACTGGAATTGAGCACTTGAATCAAATACTACCCAGATTTGACAAGGCTTCTGAAGCTGGTAAATGCCAAATTATGGAAGGTACCAGCATGCTTTGCCTCCTTAGGTGGAGGAGCAGGTTCTGCATGACCACTGTTGAATATCTTCTCCGTGAAGGCCACTAAGTGATGCTTTGGCTCTGGCTTCTTTTCCAAGTTGCGGCGTAGTGAAGCAAGTCTATTCTCTGTTGTTTGGGAGATGTCTTCTGGGTGAACTAAATAAAACCGGGGCCACCCAACTGTTTGATTTATCATTAAAAAGTTATTTATCAATCATCTTCAGGAAATCTTTGTCTTCCATTGAGGGAGCTGGTTTATCATAATCTTATGTCATCTGGAACACTGTACATCATAGAACATCACCATCTTCTCTGATATAAAGATATCTTTGTAAGTTTCAGTGATATGACTTAGTTCCTCTCTAATGCCAAGCCTTAATTTAACGTGGAAGTGGCTAGGATGACATGGTTTGAAGAGAGATGCACATCCATTCTCCAATATGTTGGTTTTTAGGGCATCAACCTTGTCTGGTCTGTGCACTTTGCACACTTCTATATTAAGTTTGTTATTATTTAGTCCTATGCTTGGGACATTGTTGCATAGCATCACAGGCGCAGTTAGATTGGTTGCTGCCTTTCTGCAGCTGATGTCTCATTCAGGGAGTGAACGCCTTAGAATGAGGCATGTCTATTGGCTGCAGATGGATACATAATTCCACGGGCAGCGCCATCACGTGACCTCCTGACGAAGCACTACGGGCGAAACGCGAAGAGGTCACGTGATCTGCAGATTTTCCAGTTGGCGTCCAAGAGAGTGAGGGTGTCTTTGCTGTGCAAGTGAGTAAAATTGGGTCCGGACCCTTCTGTTTTACTGCATGTAGCTGACACCTGGAGCTCTCTGTTCCACTGCTGCCTGTGTTAAAGGACTATTGTTAGTTTAAGTTTAATTAATGTCCAGTCGTTTGCTTTACTTTATTTATTGTATGTTGTGTTTATTAATAGTAGTTAAGCCACTTATTGTATTTTTACATATGTTATACCCTAAGGGTTTTAATAAAAATCAATAGTCACTCAGTGCGCCATTCTGCCTTTCTTTTTCTTGTTTGTGAGTTCCTGTAAGGGAGCTCACCCTTTCAGGGGGTGTGGAGTCCCTTAGACAGACGGCAGCAAGAGTGCTGACAGCATACAGTGCAATATATTCTAAGACAGCAGCAGCGCGGAGTGACAGTTTTTTCTGCATTTGAGTCCATTAAATAGGTTGACCAAATATCCCTGTTTAGCCGGGACAGTCCTGGCTTTTTGCTATTTGTCCCAGGTCGTTATTTTCTGGTCACTGTCCTGGTTTTTCTCTGCGCTGGCCACGCTTGCCAGCCGCACATGCGCATGTGTGACCGGCAAGCATAGATCGCGCATGCACACTAGTGGTTTGCAAGTGCCCATCGTGCATGCGTGGTCGGAAAGTGCCGATTGACATACACATAAGGGGGCAGCAAACGTTGATCGTGCATGCGCAGCCAGCAAGCGCTCATCATGCGTGCACAGTCAGCGCTCGCCGTTTGTGCATGCGCAGTCGGCGCTCGCAACTGCTCATTTATGGTCACATTTATGGCCACCCTACCATTAAATTAAATGGGCTCCTGTGCAGCCCGGCACATGTGCTAGTGACACAGTACCATGGCAATAGAGAGGTAAAGTTGTACAGCAAAAGGAGGGTGATAAACATGTATCTTACCCATAATGGATTTTAGGTGATACGATAACACTTCATTTGCATCTCATTATCACAAACGTTTGTTATTGTTAATGCCACACTCTTTACGGGAGAAATCCTGGCTTAGGCTAAGGCCCCGCTGCCTCAGTCAATGCGCCCGCACTGCATGCAGGCGGCGCGCTGAGTGGCAATTCACCGCTACCTGCGGTCTGTAGGGAGCTGGAGCGGGAGCTGGAGCGGGAGCTGGAGCGGGGGGGGGCGTGGTTTGAGCGGAGGGTCCGTTTGTCCCCCCCCACAACACAAAAACACACACACACACTTTTTCCCCGCAGCTCCTTCCCTGCTCCCCTCCCACGCCGCCTCCCTCCCGTAGCTCCTTCCCTCCCCTCCTTCCCTCATTGGCTGACTGCCGCACCACGTGACGCGTCAGAGCTGCAAATCACTAGGAGCTTGCAGCATCGTCCGGCTGACGCGTCACAGCACGCAGTCAGCCACGTCGGAAGGAGCCAGCGGGGACCTCCAGACTGGAGGAAAGGGGCTGACGGCCCGCGGCCGCGTGCGCCGCCGACCACAGTGGGACCAAAGCCTTAATGTTACGTTAGTGTCCTAAGTGGATGCAGCATTATTATTATTATTATTAAAGGGACGACTGCGGAGCCTAATGCAGCCGGGGCAATTATTAAATGAAAGGCCTGTCACTGTATGGGAGTAGTACTGCACAGAGGGGCTTATTTACTGAGGTCTCCGAGCTGCAAAGCTATAGCAATGTTACAGCAAAAGAATTGCACCAGATACATCACAGGGAGAAATGTCATTCATTACACTTAAGTTAATACGTCTCATAAGATCAAAGTTTTCATTTTAAGTGAGTCTTTAAAATAAAATAGATGATGTACATTTTTCATTTGGACAAAATGAAATACATTTATTTCAGTTGACTTACTTTAAATGAGTAATATAAATTCAGGCACAACATAACATCACTGAGAACTGTACAGTATTTGCACAGCACCCGTTCTAGTTAGCTATGTATAATGGTGAGGAATTAAAAAATATACAGCCACATTAAAACTTTTCTGCTGTTTTATGCGTATTTCATAATTTAAGATACATCAAAAACTTTTCATATTTAGTCCCATATTCTATATTCTCCGAAGTGGCTTTAGAGAACAATATTCGTCGCATTTCCCATGATACAATATTTAACATTTCCCGTATTCTAACGTATAAAAAAAATATAAAAAAATATTTTCGGGGAAGTGTAGTGGGAAAAATCCCCGAAGCGCTGTCAAAATGCCCCAAAAAGTCCTGAAGGACTTGCACTTCGCCTCTGACTTTTTTTTGTTTTTAAATCCAGAAGATACCAGATATAGTATGTATAGAAAAACTATATATACTTGGCATATTTGTTAAATATATAATAAATTAACCCCTACAGGGCATCATTCATCCATCCCGTATCACTAATGCAGCCAAGGGGTTAAATCACCTAAATTCCCACCTGCTTACCCATTGCAAGTCATAGCGGTATAGAGGTTGTGGTATACAAGGGAATAACCCCTGAACCTCACATGCAGTCTAACCTCCCTCGACAAGGCACCTAACCCCAACACTCCTTCCCCCCACCTACCTCCACCCCCCAAAAGGTGGCTGATTTTTTGGGTCACTAAAACTACAACATTAAAAAACATATCTATCTACATATTTCTCAAAACGTTGTATGTCTGTCCCAAAGGCCAATCTGAGAAGGCCAATCTGATTGGTCAGTTGGTCTGTCACTCACCCTCTGGCCAATCAGATTGGTCCGTGGACCAGCCCCGCCCCGCACGCCTCATTGGTCACACTCACCCATTGGTAATAACGCTGCCCGCTCCTCGGTGCCGCCACCACCTCCTCTCCACCTCCTCTCCACATCCTCTCCACCTCCTCTACCCACATCCCCCAGCAAACCCCAGCCTCTGCACCACTACCCACGGCCAGCGGCGCCCCAGCCTCACCTCTCCCCACATCCCCCCCCCACAGCAAACCCCAGCCTCTGAACCATGGGGTCAGCGGCGCATGCTCCTCGGCGCCACAGCCTCACCTCAAACGCCCCCCATCTCCACCTCACCTCTCGCCGCCTACCGCCTACCGCCTACCGCCTACCGCCTACCGCCGAGTAACCGACGCTGCCACCTCTCACACGTGGTGGCCGCCGCCTCACATAAAGTACTACCGCCGGGAGCACCAGCAGCCAGGTATCTAATTCCCCCCCCCCCCGCAGCCGGGCCAGGAAGCCAGGTGGCGCCAGCAGCTATCACCACCCCACAACCCCCCCCCACCCACGGGCGAGGTGGCGCCAGCAGATATCGACCCCCCGCCCGGACCAGCGGCCAGGCCGGGAAGCCGGGAGCGTGAGCCGGTATCAACAACCACCCCCCACACCCCCCCCCCTTCGCGACAGAGCAGAGGAAAAAGCAGAGGGGGGGGGGGTAGAGGAAAAAGCAGAGGGGGGGAGCAGAGGAAAAAGCAGAGGGGGGGGAGCAGAGGAAAAAGCAGAGGAGGGGCAGAGGAAAAAGCAGATGGGGGGGCACACAACAACAAACACAAACTGACTGACACACGAGCTGCCTGTCTAAAACACACACACACTGACTGACGCACACACACTGACGCGCGCACACAGACTGGCGCGCGCACACACACACTGACGCGCACACACAGACTGGCACACGCACACACACACCCACTGACTGACGCACACCCACTGATTGACGCACACACACACTGACTGACGCACACACACACACTGACTGACGCACACACACTGACTGACGCACACACACACATACTGATTGACGCGCACACACACTGATTGACGCGCACACACACACTGACTGACGCACATACACACTGACTGACGCGTGCACACACTGACTGACGTGAGCACACACTGACTGACGCACGCACACACTGACTGATGCGCACACACTGACTGACGCGTGCACACACTGACTGACGTGCGCACACACTGACTGACTCGCACACACACTGACTGACGCGCACACACACACACACACACGCTGACTGACGCACACACACACACACCCACTGACTGACGCGTGCGCACACACACACCCACTGACTGATGCGCACACACACACCCACTGACTGACACGCACACACACACACCCACACTGACTGGCGCGCACACACACACACTGACTGACGCGCGCACACACACACCCACTGACTGACGCGCACACCCACACCCACTGACTGACACGCACACACACACACCCACACTGACTGGCGCGCACACACACACACTGACTGACGCGCGCACACACACACCCACTGACTGACGCGCACACCCACACCCACTGACTGACACGTACACACACACACCCACACTGACTGGCACGCACACACACACACTGACTGACGCACACACACACACACACACACACACACACACACACACACACACACACACACACACACACACACACACACACACTGACTGACGCCCACACCCACTGACTGACTGACACACACACACCCACTGACTGACTGACGCACACACACACACACACATACACACTGACTGATGCGCACACACTGACTGACGCGCACACACACTGACTGACGCGCACACACACACACACACACACACTGACTGACGCCCACACCCACTGACTGACTGACACACACACACCCACTGACTGACTGACGCACACACACACACACACACACACACACTGACTGACGCACACACACACACCTTGAACACACACACACACACTGACTGACGCGCACACACACACACACACACACACACACTGACTGACGCCCACACCCACTGACTGACTGACACACACACACCCACTGACTGACTGACGCACACACACACACACACACACACACACACACACACTGACTGATGCGCACACACTGACTGACGCGCACACACACTGACTGACGCGCACACACACACACACACACACACACACACACACACTGACTGACGCCCACACCCACTGACTGACTGACACACACACACCCACTGACTGACTGACGCACACACACACACACACACACACACACACACACACACACACACACACTGACTGACGCACACACACACACCTTGAACACACACACACACACTGATTGACGCGCACACACACACTGACTGACGCACATACACACTGACTGACGCGTGCACACACTGACTGACGTGAGCACACACTGACTGACGCACGCACACACTGACTGATGCGCACACACTGACTGACGCGTGCACACACTGACTGACGTGCGCACACACTGACTGACGTGCACACACACTGACTGACGCGCACACACACACACACACACACACGCTGACTGACGCGCACACACACACACCCACTGACTGACGCGCGCGCACACACACACCCACTGACTGATGCGCACACACACACCCACTGACTGACACGCACACACACACACCCACACTGACTGGTGCGCACACACACACACTGACTGACGCGCGCACACACACACCCACTGACTGACGCGCACACCCACACCCACTGACTGACACGCACACACACACACCCACACTGACTGGCACGCACACACACACACTGACTGACGCACACACACACACACACACACACACACACACACACACACACACACACACACACACACACACACTGACTGACGCCCACACCCACTGACTGACTGACACACACACACACCCACTGACTGACTGACGCACACACACACACACACACACTGACTGATGCGAACACACTGACTGACGCGCACACACACTGACTGACACGCACGCACACACACACACACACACACACACACTGACTGACGCCCACACCCACTGACTGACTGACACACACACACACACTGACTGACACACACACACACACACACACACACACACACACACACACACACACACACACACACACACACACACACACTGACTGACGCACACACACACACACACCTTGAACACACACACACACACTGACTGACGCGCACACACACACACACACACACACTGCATGAAGCTGTAAAGGATGGGGGAACAGAGCTGGAAAGGGGCAGGGGGACCGGACTGGTAAATGGGGGGGAGGGACCGGACCTGTAAAGGGGGGGGGGGAGCTGGATTGATTGGAACGGGGGACAAACAGAGAGGGGGGAGACAGGGGAAGAAATAGGGGGTAGACAGGGGAAGAGGGGGGGAGAGAGAGAGGGGGGAGACAGGGTAACGGGGAGAGGGGGGAAGAGAGGGAGGGGGGAGATAGGGAAAGAGAGAGAGAGAGAGGGGGGAGGAGAGAGGAGAGAGAGAGAGAAGCAGGAACATTACATCCCAGGCAATGCCGGGTCTCTCAGCTAGTAATAATATAAACATTATAATACATACTGTATACAGCAATAAACATAACATTGTAAAGATACACCATTGAGTGTCAGTGGGACTACCTATGCCCTCTCAATGAAAGCCTCGGTAACTACATTGATGCTCAACGGGAGCCTGTAAAAAAAGATATACACTTTACACATCCCACCTCCATTATGAAGGCCATCCTCACCATCAGGACTGCAACCCCCCCAGAACCAATCCTAAAAATGGGCCAATGGCCAACCACAATCCCCCCCCCCTCCAAAAAATGAATCCAAAGGCAAGATGGCAATAAATAAAAATAAAAAGTAATAATTTAAAGCAATACAAAATCCCTAAATTGGCACCCTGAACTAGCCAGTAAAAAAACCCTATAATTTTCTAATATAAAAGTTCTTCATGGAATATAGAATAGGGGGTTGAGATAATTTTCCTGAAGCAGGTTCCTTTCAGTGGAGCTTTGATCTTCGGTCAAAATTCTACTGAAAGTTGCCTTCGGCTTTCTCTTCCACCTACATAAAATACCGAGAAGAGTGCCGGGTATCCCTTCCACCTACATAAAATACCGAGAAGAGTGCCGGGTATCCCTTCCACCTACATAAAATACCGAGAAGAGTGCCGGGTATCCCTTCCACCTACATAAAATACCGAGAAGAGTGCCGGGTATCCCTTCCACCTACATAAAATACTGAGAAGAGTGCCGGGTATCCCTTCCACCTACATAAAATACCGAGAAGAGTGCCGGGTATCCCTTCCACCTACATAAAATACCAAGAAGAGTGCCGGGTATCCCTTCCACCTACATAAAATACTGAGAAGAGTGCCGGGTATCCCTTCCACCTACATAAAATACCGAGAAGAGTGCCGGGTATCCCTTCCACCTACATAAAATACCAAGAAGAGTGCCGGGTATCCCCTCCACCTACATAAAATACCGAGAAGAGTGCCGGGTATCCCTTCCACCTACATAAAATACCGAGAAGAGTGCCGGGTATCCCTTCCACCTACATAAAATACCAAGAAGAGTGCCGGGTATCCCCTCCACCTACATAAAATACTGAGAAGAGTGCCGGGTATCCCTTCCACCTACATAAAATACTGAGAAGAGTGCCGGGTATCTCTTCCACCTACATAAAATACCAAGAAGAGTGCCGGGTATCCCCTCCACCTACATAAAATACTGAGAAGAGTGCCGGGTATCCCCTCCACCTACATAAAATACTGAGAAGTGTACCGGGTATCTCTTCCACCTACATAAAATACTGAGAAGAGTGCCGGGTATCCCCTCCACCTACATAAAATACTGAGAAGAGTGCCGGGTATTTCTTCCACCTACATAAAATACAGAGAAGAGTGCCGGGTATCCCCTCCACCTACATAAAATACCGAGAAGAGTGCCGGGTATCCCCTCCACCTACATAAAATACTGAGAAGAGTGCCGGGTATTTCTTCCACCTACATAAAATACCGAGAAGAGTGCCGGGTATCTCTTCCACCTACATAAAATACTGAGAAGTGTACCAGGTATCTCTTCCACCTATAGAAAATATTGATGTAGCCTAGTCCTCTGGCTATTATTTTTCCTTTGGCCCTAACAGTATAAGTCCTGTTATACACAGGCACTGTGGACGACTAGCTTGCTCATTGCAGCCTAGATACATTATTGCTTTATCTAGGGGCTGGCCTAACAACAACCAGAGAGTGTCATCCTTGGGGAGGATACTGGCAGGGTCACATGCCCATGATGTAATGCCTTTCAGTATCGAACCTGACCTGTTAAGGGGCAGGGTTACAAGACCCTCCCCTGGGGTACATAAGCTGACACTCTCCCAGAAGTCAGGAGGTTCTCTTCCCTCCCACTGTGCAGTGGAAGCACTTACCTTTTATCCCATAAGGAGCTAAGAAGGGGCCAACAGAGCCTCAAGCCCTGTGGGTACTACTTCAAGGAATGTGCCTGTCATGACTACTTGTATGCGGGTAATAAACACCCAATTGAACCCATATGTTGTGGATACTTGTTTGGGCCACTATCTGACTTGTACTAGAAAATAAGGGAATGAACCCAAAACAACTGATGCTGCCAAAGTCACGTATAATAGGATTAGTATGGGAAATGATCCTCAATCCACTAAGAGTGTATAGCAATTCACCATTTAGGACACAATGAATTCTTGAAAAAATAAAGGATTAGACTCACCCAGGGCGGGGGGCCCGTTTTGCAGATTGTGACCGGGTGCAGGAAATGAAGTGTCCAGAGACACCCCACTCGTGAACCTCCTGAGGCCACCAGCTGCTGCCCTTGCCCTGCCCGGTGTATTGAATATCCTTGGTGTGGTTGCGGTGAGCTGTTCCACATGGCTGAAGGGTTTCCTCTGGCGTGCCTTTCCCCGTAGCGCGGGTAGCCGCGGCGTCTTCCTTCAGAAGTAAACGCCGACACGATGTCCACGTGGGGGAACAGCTGTCTGCTAACCCGTGCACGCCGTTTCCTACCTAGAGGAGGAGCGATGTTGCATCTCAGCCGTTGATGCGCTCCGGCGCGCCCACACGTGTGGGGGGGGGGGGGAATGACGTCAGTCCTTCAGGCTTGGGGAGTCCGTGGTGAATGCCTGCGTGCGCCAGCCATAGCGAATTGGAAAGGAGGGGAAATGGTGAAGGCGGTCACAGCAATAGAAGTCCAGCCCAGGAGCAAATAAAGTTAAAATCAGCTTTAATATTAGAGTACTCTTTGATAAAGTCCTGGAGAGGGACGAAACGCGTCAGAGTGCCCCTTCTGTGATGTACAGCATGTAATATTAAAGCTGATTTTAACTTTATTTGCTCCTGGGCTGGACTTCTATTGCTGTGACCGCCTTCACCATTTCCCCTCCTTTCCAATCACTATCTGACTTGCCAGTGTGGACCATCCTGGCTGCACCAGGATCCTCACCAGCTGGAGGTGCTGCACTTCGAATGAACATTATTGAGAGCCTGTCCTGACACATCCCTATACCACCGCGGTGTTCTCAGGGCCTTCTGTTCAACCTGACAGGTATGCACTGCGCAGTGAGAAAAACCTCTAACAGCGCTCAAAGGAGGTAATTGAGTGATAGGTATAATGTGACTTAAACAGTGATATAATGATAAACAATAATGTGCAAATCAATAGCAAACAAGTGCAATAGGTGAAAATAAGAATAAATGCTGCTCAAAAACCCTTTGAAGGATGGTCCACAGAAATACTTCTTGCTGGAACTTGTGGGAAGAAAAGGGGAGCGCAACTCGTTCAGTGGTGGATATGTGGAATAAAAAAATGATACAATAGTGCAACACAGTCTCTGTAGGTTATACTCCAAATTCGGTAGATTTCTATAAATTCAGAACTCACATTTTCTCATAAATTAAAGAGCATGTAACCCAAACTGATGTGGGTAGTGTGGTAAATTCATGTAGGTTCTCTCTCTCTCTATTTCTCAGGGTTCTTGGGGTACTTTGATTTTCTCAGGTTGCCAAGGTATCAGCCATATATATGGGAAAACGGAAAGCCATGCATAGTGTGTACCGTACAAAAATGAACACTTTAATTACTAAAAACCCATATAGGTGTATGCTTACATCAATAAAACTTGTACCAGACACATAGGAAAAGCAAACTCTGTGTCCCAATCCTCACTCCATCTGCCCAACTCTCCCGTCGCGTCACTTCCGGTTTACCGGCGTCTCACTTCCGGTATCGCGGCATGGCTGAAATTCACCGAATGGAGGGGTCTCTAAGGTGCAGATCGAGTACAGGTGAGAGGCGACAGCAGGGCGCTTCCGACTCTACGCGTTTTGCTGTCGTCGCTTCGTCAGGAGTCTATGATTGGCTTCTCATTCTTCCAACTTATAGCAGTTCTCTTGCTCTCATTGGTCTGTAGGTATGTCTATAAGCACCATGATTGGTCTATGTTTAACCAATGGGAGCGCTGTGTGTACGAAGTATAGTCCAACATTCTGACGCATTATCACATGCATATACAAATGATCTATTTCGCAAGATACAATACATTATACATTACAATACATTTGAGTAGCATTTATTCTTATTTTCACCTATTGCACTTGTTTGCTATTGATTTGCACATTATTGTTTATCATTATATCACTGTTTAAGTCACATTATACCTATCACTCAATACCTCCTTTGAGCGCTGCTAGAGGTTTTTCTCACTGCACATTGGTCACTTATCTAATAGCTGCACTTTAAAATGGAGGAAGAGGGTAATAACCCTAATATTTTTAATAGAAGGATGTCTAGAAGGAGTAGATTGGGTTCATTATTTTCAGATAATGATGACATTTCGGACATACCAGTCTCCAAAGTAGAAGATGACTTAGACACAGAATTTCTCAAACTAGAAAGATTGTTAGTGAAAGATACGAGGAAGTGGTGTGACAAGGTTTTTTAGAAAAGTACTTGAAAGAGAAAATTATACCAAGAGGGTTAAGATTGTTGAAAAATCACACCTGCGATTTAGAAGATGAGGCTTTTGTCAAACAGCGGCATAAAATTCTAGACGAATGCTCAGATACACTGATAAATTTGATCATTACACAACATAAAATGAATTTGAAAAAATTAGATGAAGAAATAAACACCATAAAAAGAAATATAGAACCTCATAAGAGAACTAATCACTATAGAAAGAATGAAGCAGAATTAACTAGGAAAATTGATGATTTACAAAAAGAGATAGTGGCAGGTAAAAAGAAAAGAAATCCAGGGATGAAGAGGATTACTCAAAAGGGGTATATAAGAGTTGGGGTAGAATCAAGAATTCTAACTATAGACAAAATGATAGACAGCAAAGGTATTATAGCAAGCCGCATGCAAATTATCAACATAAAACAGAAAGAAGATACAGCAGTTCCTATGATAAGAAATCAGAGAAAAGCAGGAGTGATAGATCGAGATCCCCTGCAAAAATTGAGTATAGACAACAAGAAAAAACAACAGAAGCAAGAAAAGATACAAGAGAAACGAAAGAAGTAAGATTTGATGATAATGATTATTCTAGGAGAGATACCTCAGAATCTAGGCCTAATAGAAGTGAGAGACACACATATAAAGATAATAAAAGATCATCAGAAACAGTAGGGGGAGCTAGAAGTAAAGAAAGATCTACCACGCATTTTTTAGACCAGAGAGCGTCTTCCAGTTCATGGGAGACGAAGAATAAATATGCACCCCTAGAAGACAGGGACAACCATGTAGGGAACAGAAGGTCAAGAGATTCAGAGGAAAGAGAGGAGGATGTAAGAGGAAAAAAAGATGAAAACAGGAGAGGTGGGAATATGATCACGAACAGGAACATTTTAAATTTAAGTACAAAAGTTCTCACTAACACTCAGGAGGAGGTCATTTCTAAAGGGTTGACATTTGCCCCAACCAGAGGGCCAGACAATTTCAGTATATTTATTGATGCCAACAGATTTCTAAGGAAATTGACAACCAAAAGGTTTTTTTAATCTAAAAATAAAGGTATTTTAAGTAATGTTGAAGAGAGAAGTCAGTCAAAGGAAGATATTTTCCAACACACAAAATTAAGACAAAAATCCACGTTTTACCCTAGTTTCTCAAAAGGACATCATTTAGAAGTATTTTTACAATTGATAACTAAAGATTTTGAAAAGATAGTGAGTCAAGAGAATAAATATAGGAACAAACTCAGTAAAGAACAAAGAGAAGAAGTCAAACAACTAAGTAAAGATAAAGATATCATTATAAAACAAGCTGATAAGGGGGGGTTGTAATAATGGATAGGGAATTCTACATCAAAGAAGCAGAAAGAATACTAATGGATGAGAATACATATAGAAAATTACCCAGGGATCCAACAAAAGAATTTCAGGCAGAAATAGAGAAGTTTTTACAAGAAAGAAGAGAAATAGGGATACTCACAGAAGAATAACTAAGATATTTGAAAAAATGAATATCCTATGATGCCGATATTCTATTTCCTGCCTAAAATACACAAGAATAAAACCAACCCCCCTGGTAGGCCCATAATTTCGGGAATAAACTCTATGGCGGCAAATATTTCAGAATATATCGATTATTTTTTGCAAAAATATGTTGTCCAAAATAAATCACATTTAAAAGATACGAGTGAAGTTCTAAGGATTTTAAATAATCTGACATGGAATAATGAGTTTATCCTTGTAACATGTGATGTTTCAGCTTTATATACTTCAATCAGACACCAGCAGGGTATAGAAGCAGTGAAACATATATTATCAAGAGATTTAAATATATTGGAAGAACAGATGGAGTTTCTATTAAAAGGAATAGAGTTTATCTTGACACATAATTTCTTCAATTTTGATGGCGATCATTTCCTCCAGCTGTGTGGCATGGCCATGGGGACCAGGTTCGCACCGAATTATGCCAACATTTTCATGGGAATATGGGAAGAGGATGATATTTGGTCTAACCCTGAATTCGGTGCGAACCTGGTCCTATGGAAGAGATATATCGATGATGTGCTCATAGTTTGGAGGGGCAGTGAATTAGAGCTGGATAAGTTTCTGGAATATATAAATAGGAATGACCGCAACTTATGTTTCACATCAAATAATAGTAAATTAGAGATAGAATTTCTGGATCTGATAATATATATAGAGGATGGGGCTATTAAAACTAAAAATCTATTTAAAAAAGTAGATGCCAACAATTATATCGATAGCTCTAGTTGCACCATCCTAAATGGTTAGCAAATAACCTACTGTATATGGACAGCTGCGTAGGATTAAAATAAATTGTACCGATGATAATATGTACAAACAACAGTCAGAAATTCTGATAGAGAAGTTTAGAGAAAAGGGATATTGTGAAAGTAACATAGACAAAGCTGTATTGAGAACAAATGAGTTACAAAGGGAAAAAATCCTCTATCCAAATATAACTGATGAAAGGCCATCAAAAAAGAAGATTGACTTCCAGTCGACATTTATCACACAATATAATCGAGAAGCAAATAAAATTAAAGATGTGATTTATAGATATTGGTCCTTAGAAATGACCCAATCCTAGGAAGTGAGATACCAGAAAGACCACAAGTTATTTTTAAGAAAGCAAACAATTTGAAGAGTAGACTAGCTCCAAGCACTTTTAAGAAAGGAAAAATAGAAATTTTGAGTACTACATGGCTGAAATCCCCTATATGTTTTCATAAGTGTGGCAGATGTAAGGCCTGTGAATATGGTTCAAATGAGAAAACACATTTTTATTCAAATACAATAAAAGAGAAATTTTGTACAACAGATTTCATCAACTGTACAATGGATTTTGTAGTTTATTTAATTGAATGTCCATGTGGACAACAGTACATCGGCCGCACCACTCGCCCACTGAAAATTAGAATATTAGAACATATAGGAAATATACGAAGAAAACTGCAGAGCCATACAGTACCGAAACATTTTGAATTATGTCATGGAAGTAATCCAAAAGGTCTGACTTTCAGAGGGATAGAGAGAGTGAAGGCTCATTGGAGGGGCGGCAACAGGGTGTCTCTCTTATCACAAAGGGAGACATTCTGGATACATAAAATGAAAACTATGAACCCTGAAGGCATGAATGTCGATATAGACATTGCCGCTTTCCTATGACCCTTTGCCATCACCATACCCTTATAGAGATAGGACAATCTTCAAATATTTTTTATTTCATTTATATTTTTATCTTATAATAATATATGTAACGTTTTGCTTTTTTTATATCCCTAGTGAGTGATTACATTGATTCTATAGTATTTTGATTGTTTAGAATTTATTCATAGGATTGATATGATGATTTGGATATATGTCCGTGTACTTAATCCTGTTTTCTTCTTCTTTTTCCTCTTTTTCCCTTCATCTTCCTCGTCCTCCATCTCCTCTGTATAATATGAGGACTATGCATTTATAGTCTATATTGTCCATTTTAGATAATAAAGTAATATGTTCCCGTTTCCCAAAGACAATCATGATCCCTTTTGGATGGTGTGATATGTCAGCCACATCATATAAATAATAGACAGATTTGTTTATATAATTTTATTAGAGGTAGGAGATATAATGTATTGTATCTTGCGAAATAGATCATTTGTATATGCATGTGATAATGCGTCAGAATGTTGTACTATACTTCGTACACACAGTGCTCCCATTGGTTAAACATAGACCAATCATGGTGCTTATAGACATACCTACAGACCAATGAGAGCAAGAGAACTGCTATAAGTTGGAAGAATGAGAAGCCAATCATAGACTCCTGACGAAGCGACGACAGCATAACGCGTAGAGTCGGAAGCGCCCTGCTGTCGCCACTCACCTGTACTCAATCTGCACCTTAGAGTTCCCTCCATTCGGTGAATTTCAGCCATGCCGCGATACCGGAAGTGAGACGCCGGTGAACCGGAAGTGACGCAACGGGAGAGTTGGGCAGAGGGGGTGAGGATTGGGACACAGAGTTTGCTTTTCCTATGTGTCTGGTACAAGTTTTATTGATGTAAGCATACACCTATATGGGTTTTTAGCAATTAAAGTGTTCATTTTTGTACGGTACACACTATGCATGGCTTTCCATTCTCCCATATATATGGCTGATACCTTGGCAACCTGAGAAAATCAAAGTATCCCCAAGAACCCTGAGAAATAGAGAGAGAGAGAACCTACACGAATTTACCACACTACCCACATCAGTTTGGGTTACATGCTCGTTAATTTATGAGAAAATGTGAGTTCTGAATTTATAGAAATCTACCGAATTTGGAGTATAACCAACAGAGACTGTGTTGCACTATTGTATCATTTTTTTATTCCACATATCCACCACTGAACGAGTTGCGCTCCCCTTTTCTTCCCACAAGGTATGCACCGCACCAGAATACACGGTAGCTCTATGATCTCACTTAGGGTGGGGGAAACGGTGCTACACTGAGAAGAGTGCTTCAGCAGTTTGTTTGCTAAAACACATTCAAAGTTGAGAGTTCATTGAATAGAGGACAGGGCGCTTAGGCTACAAACTATTCACAGAATAGCACTGTGGTAAACGCTAGAGATCATTCAATCTTTGCTATTTTTTCTGTGTTGTTTTTGCTTGGAGGTCACAATAGAGGGGGATTGCTACATTATTTCTAATATTGCAGTGACACTAAGGTAGCCAAGTCTATAAAAACGTACAAGTATAATGTCCTATTATTTTTTTCTAAACGTTAATAGCAGGATTTCAACGTAAACATGAGGTATTAAAGAAAAGTAATGTTAAAAAAAGTTTAAAAATGTACTATTTCGAGTTACATATCTCAATTAAAGTGATTTTACAATCGTAAGCAATTATAATTATGTTACTAAAAGCCACATAAAAAAGTAAAGGGAAGAGTCTTTACTATGCCAGAGGCCAGCAACACGTGTTCACTTCTGACAATGACAGTGATGGCAATGAGGAATATGGAGAGGTTTCGTTCCGACATTGGCTGCCAATGTTAAATACACCGGGATGACTTACATAAAGACCTGTCATGCTGATGTTTGGTAATTGCAGTCTCAAGAGTTTTAGTTATCTTAATAAAAATTAGTGAGATATGTCACAATATCGTTCTTAATGTAGGGTGGCAATTGGTCACTCCTAATTAAAAGTATGACAAGTATTTTGCCCACATGGCCCTGACAGAAGGTTTCAGGAACCTGAGCTTCACAATGAAATCCCTTCCTGACATTTAGTACAATGTGCACTTCAATGAATGTTGACATATTAGGCTTAGCAAGAATACGCTGCCTTCCCAAAACACTATTTTACCGTCTTTAAGACAGATACTGACAGAGTCGTCACTGCAATTTGTGGAGCGTAATGTCTACAAGTGATAGTCTTTTTTGAAAGGATTTAATAAGTAGTCCATGATATTTTATTATGTATACTATTGTGGACAGATATGGATGGTAAGAAGAGTGGTTTTCTCAGGTAACAACAGCTTTTTAATTACTTGGTCAAGATAGGACTGGCAGTGTCCGCACGTATTGGTCCAACACAAGTCACAACAGAACAGCTGGAATTAAATCTCAGTAGAAGAGAGATTTTTGCTGATGAGATTAAGACAATGCTCTGTTCCAAACTGTGAAGCAAAGCTTTACTTGGATGATGTGGTAGACTATTTCGTTATTTTGTCCAAGCCCCTACCAGTGTAAGTTGGCTCCTTTTTTTCCTGTTATCGGTGCAGCCATCAACTCCTTCAAACAGGCTGTAGTCCTTATGTGTGTGGTACATGACAGTAGCTGCTACGAAAGCTATCCAACCCCAAGCTTATTCCTTGTTCAATGCTCTCCTACCTAGTGACCTGGAAACTGATAGCCTAGGAACCAACAAAGGAGACCAATAGAAAGCGCTAAACCCCAAGGGGGGGAGGGGCCATTGTCAAAAATAGAGAGTTCGCTCTAGGCACCCATGTCAATGTGTAGAACCTCAACAATGCAATCCTCTGATTATACAGAAAGTATGCCATAGAATAACAGGCCACTATGGCTATTTGTATGGGACTAGAAAGTAAGCTACAGGAAGATTGTTCTGGGGTTCTCATGGGCGTTTCCTGCCTAGAGGAGCCTGGGCTTCCAGACCTTTTACAAATGTTGACATGTGTCGTTTAAGTATCTGGTCATTTTCTCCATTTGGCATATAAACCATAGTTTATTCTGAATCCTAGACAGGGATGGTATTCTGTTCTGTTTCCAGATAGCAACGACCCCCAGAAGCGAAATAGCTGCTATGTGTGTGATTAACTTGTTTTAAGATCTAGATAAATCTTGGGGGATCTTGGGTAGTGAAGGGCAGAACAGTCCAAATCAGTTCCTTGGATTTCCACGGAATGTTTTGACAAAATCCGTCCCGTCCACAAAAATCTGTCTGTGGATTGGATACAAAAAAATCCGGACAGATTAATTCAAATCCGTCATTGAATACAATCAGGGTGGATTTTTAAGAATCGGCTGCCGAATTGTTAAAAGGAGGGTACCCAGCTGGGAGATATTTAAATACAGTTTGCATAGCCATTAGCATAACTTCCCTCCCACACTTCATAAAAAGGATTTCCATGCCAACTATATAGAGTTGATAAGATAATTTACCATAATGACTGGAATGGTATCAGAGCCAACAGGACTAGAACCCACAACCACTGCTTTTCTAGGCCACAGCTGTAGCAATGTGAGATAAACCAGCTGATAGAGAGTATTACTGTCTCATCCTAATTTTGAGCTGCTCACTGTTTACACATGTAGCTAATCCATCTTTTAGCGAATCTCACAGGTATCTCAGGTGTCCTCCACGAGGATATGTAGAGTAAGGGGAATAAACCCCGTGTTGTCCGGTACTCAACAATGTGCACGTGACTGGTGGTTTGAAAAAATGCAACATTTAGTATGTATAACTATAAAAATGACAGTCCTGCTGCAGATAATGTGATAAATGAATGAGAGTCTTGAAGGAAGAACGGTAGACATACTAATAACCTGGGTGGGGGGCTAGTGAGCAGGGAATAGATAGAGACAGGAGGATAAGCAACCGTGGATGCCTCTCTCCTGTACTCACGGGAAACTACAACCTGCTGCCCTTACCCGACCTGGTGTCTTCACTGTTCGTTCTGTTTTCTTGCCGTTCCCAGCTCTGTAAACCCTGCGCTCGTGCATGACGTCACCGCAGGAAAAGAACAGCATCTTCTGGGACAGACCCGGCGTGTCCTGCGCTCTGGTGCTCCTCACAACCCCAGGGGGCGGCACCACACATTGCACGCTGGAAGGGAGACACGGCTCCCAATGCAGAAGGGACTGCCTGCGTGCTCCACCCAAATAGTAACAGGAAAATGGTGAAATAGGGCGGTCACTGCGTAAAGGAACCCAGCCAAAAAATAAAATAAAATCAGCTTTAATAAATGGTAATGCTGTACATCACAGAAAAGACCTCTGACGTGTTTCATCCTGTCCTGGGACTTTATCAAAGAGTGCATTCATTGATTAAGTCCCAGGACGGGACGAAACGCGTCAGAGGTCTTTTCTGTGATGTACAGCATTACCATTTATTAAAGCTGATTATATATTTTTTTTGGCTGGGTTCCTTTACGCAGTGACCGCCCTATTTCACCATTTTCGTGCTCCACGAGGAACATTAAACTGTCAACCAGGAAGTGGTAGTGGTCTGCTTTTAATGGAAGCCAGGGGGAGGGAGCTACTACCGGTATGAGCGCTCATTTTAGTGCTACATGACAAAAATATTCACTGTGCTATCTATCAGAGTGTGAGACATACTTAACTGAAATACTTTATTTTAAAATAAAAACAAATCTATAAACTGCAGGAAGCTATTCCACTGGCTTCTCACAGCACACAGGGTGTTATTGGGTTGACAAGTCTAAGGCACCTTAGGAATGGCGTATGATGTCAGTCCCACCAGGATCAGAAGTTGAACCCACACAATCTCTGTTATTCAGAACAACAGTTCTAGCAGTGTGAGCTAAACCAGCTGATGCATTGCAATGCACACTACTAGCAGCATGCCCCCAAGGGATATCTATTGTGTTGATTGTATTTGTAACCTTGAGAGGACTTCAAGACCAAAGTAATAATATGTACAGAGGGCAAAGAGTTACTGAGGCCAGGTGAGATTAAATAAAAGATTTACAGAAGAAAAAGAATCCAGAAATACAGATTGGCTTTTTTGAGATTCAAATCCACAATTTCTTTTTACCCATCTCTAGTCTTGGGTCTATTTCAGAGCAAAAGCCATGGATCTAGGGGAATGTCTATCTTTAGGGTTTGTTGAAGCCAAGATTTTATCTGATGCCATAGATCGATAATTCGAGGGCATGTCTAATACATGTGATAGAAAAATGCATGTTCACCACAGCCCTTAGGGCACAATGGTGAGTATACTGGGACATATTTGGATATGGCTAGTGGATTTTTGTACCAGTGAAGCATTACTTGTATGCGTTTTCTTTTACAGTTGTGCATATAGAGAATCTGGCCATTGCCTCAAATAATGTAGTCTGCATCTAATTCCTCATTCAGGTCAGCCTCCAATTGCATAATAAATGTAAGTGTGTCTTGGGATTCTAAGTCAGGGAGGGAAATCTTTCCAATCAGACATCGTGACGAAATGTCCCGCGGCGAGCTGCCCTGCGGCGAAGTGTCCTGGCAGCGGAATGCCGGCAGGATTTTGGTCACGGCCAAATGTCCCATTCCAAATACAGCACTCTTTAATAAGAGCTTAAGAATTCCGTAGACATCACTTATGTGTTTTTTGTAGAGGGCTATGTACTTAGCTGGGTTTGTTTCTGATTCGGTCTGAGTGAGAGTGTAACTGAGGATTAGAGGGTAGCCAGTGACTACAGAGCTCTGCGAGATCACCTTGGATGTTTTTTCCTTTATTTCTTTCCCTACAGTGTCATGGTGCCGAAGAGTTGTTGCCATCTTGTTTTGGGGTAGCTTTGGGCTGAGATTAACTTCTGAGGCTTCCGTTAATGCTCAAGATGGTGTGGAGCTTCTGTCTTAAGTGGCCATCTTTTTTCGTGCTACATATGCGCCTTAATGTCACTTTTTAATCACTAGGACTTTATTTTGTCTGGTTTATAGATTACCATTTTCACATTCCAGAATCAGCTATTAACTAAAATCGACGAGGCTGAGAATACAAAAAGACTTGGGATTCTGAGTCTTCCTTGCTTATTCCAGGCTTTGCTTTACAAGTTTGGTAACAAGGCACACAACAAAAGGTCTAGAGGAATATCCATGTTCATAATGAATGCCAAGCTAAAAGTGACTCATTAGTATGTCATTACCCAGAATCCTTCTGTGCTGTTTCATCACAACATCTGATCGTTTTTAAAGTAGATATTTCAGGAACTTGTGAAAACATGTAAATGCATTAATGGATTTGTTTGTCTATGCCATTTTTATTCTAGGGAAGCTTGCCATTTTTCTTTTTAAATATTTATACACTAAATAACTTAGCCCATTTTAATAGGGGAAGCTAACAGCTTCATATCTATCTCAATCTAGGTCAATATCTTTCTCCAGCAATTCTCTTGGTCCAGATAAAGCACAAATATATAGGGAAGATTTCTTCATTATTATTAATCCTCAGCTATTAGCTTACTGTGACTGTTTTTTAATGTTATGTTTATAAAACATTACTCATATTAATATACAAACCAAACAATGCATCAGAATAAATACTACGTAACTATTATACATGCACAATAAAGGAAAGAAGTATTGTAGAACAATACATGATTTTTAGTTGTTTAAATTACATTTGGTAATGTATTCATTATACAGTTATATCACCTAGATCATTTGCATGTCATCTAATAGGCACAGTGGCACGCAGGCTTACAAAGACATGAAAGATTTGTTTTAGGGTTGTATTATTGTTAATAATGTAGAATGGGATAGAATACAATGCCACATGACATAGAACGCAAGAAAAGTAGATAATTATCAGCATTATAAATTCCCAAATACAGGACAAAGAGTTGTAATGTGGCATAGATAAAGCTGGTCTTACAATAATTGTCTCTGCCTGGATATAATTATACTATATATGGTCAAAATGAGAGGTTCTTTTGAAGAAAGGGATAAACTTAATGAAGTAACGTTCTAATTGTATAAATGTAATCCAATCCTAAAACTTATAAACATACAGGTTCACAATTAGAGAATCGCCTGTAATTAGAGGATTGGAAGAGTGCAGTATGTCCAGATCAGTTTGAGAATACATAATTACATAATTAAAATTGTGAAAATGTCTATCCTGTTAAAAATGTTTCCAAACCTGTAAATGGACTGAAGCTTATCAAATATAAAATTGAGAATTGTTTTAAATACCAATACCTGTAGTGTAGAAAGTTGTAACCTTCACTTTAAAAGGTTGGACATCTTTTTTAGAAAGGAAAGGTATACAGGGATATACCAAATAAGTAAACATGGGAATGATGTTGATCCAGGGAGTAATCTGATTACCAATTCATGGAGTCTGGAAGGAATTTATTTTCCCCTTATGAGACATCATTGGATGATATGTCACTGGGGTTTTGTATTTGCCTTCCTCTGGATCAATATACTGTAAGTACAGATATAGGATAAAGTATCTGTCATCTAAATTAAGCATAGGTTGAACTTGATGGACATACTGTATGTCTTTTTTTCAACCTCATGTAACTAACTATGTAACTATGTAACTATGTAACTATGTAACTATGTAACTATGTAACTTACTCTAGGCAAACTAGTACTATTTAAAATAGGGGGAAAATATCATGCATTTTTTGTTGATCAGTCTCGTTTTGTCAAAAGGATACTTGAGTACGTGGAGTGGAAAATTGTGTACTCTTGCCTCTCAAATTGAGTAGCACTCATAGAGTAAGTTTTCCAGTACTCCAAAGAAATGGTACTCTCTGGGAGTAATCTGCATAAGTAATTTTTGTTTGTCAAAAATTAGTCAACACAAAAAATGCTTTGGCCAAAGTACACTCCCCGTCTAAAGGCCACATACTAGGCTTATAAACTGGTCCAAATAATGTTATCCTGGGTTAAAAAAGTCACCAAAATGTTCCACCTTACAAGGTACAACACTCATGATTTGTCTTCTAGAAGTCCCACAGACCTGCCGTATTCCTCCTATTATTACACAAAAAGACTACACATGTTACATAGTTACATAGTTACATTGTAGATGAGGTTGAAAAAAGACGTAGGTCCATCAAGTTCAAATTATGCTAAATATTAGACAACAGATACTTTATCCTATATCTATACTTACTTATTGATCCAGAGGAAGGCAAACAAAAAAAAACCCATTAAGGGGAAAAATTAATTCCTTCCTGACTCCAAGAATAGGCAATCAGATTAATCCCTGGATCAACATCCTTCCCATGTATACTTATTTGGTATATCCCTGTATACATTTCCCATCTAAAAAGATGTCCAACATTTTTTTGAACAAATCTATTGTATCTGCCATCAGTCTCCATGGGTAATGAATTCCACATTTTAACTGCCCTTACTGTAAAGAACCCTTTCTGGTGAAATTTCCTTTCCTCCAACCTTAAGGGATGCCCCCGAGTCCTTTGTACTGCCCGTGGGATGAATAGTTCTTTTGAAAGCTCCTTGTATTGTCCCTGAATATATTTGTACATAGTTATCATACCCCCTCTTATATGTCTCTTTTCTAATGTAAATAAATCTAATTTAGCTAGCCTCTCCTCATAAGTTAGAATGTCCATCCCCTTTATTAATTTGGTGGCTCTTCTCTGCACTCTCTCTAGTTCCATAATGTCTTTTCTTAGGATTGGTGCCCAAAATTGTACTCCATATTCAAGGTGTGGTCTTACTAATGCTTTGTAAAGGGGCATAATAATGTTTACTTCCCTTCCATCCGTTGCCCGTTTGATGCAAGATAAGATCTTGTTTGCTTTTGCAGCTACTGCATGACATTGGGCACTATTGCTAAGCCTGCTGTCTACAAGCACTCCTAAATCCTTCTCCATCAAGGATTCCCCCAGTATATCTCCATTTAATTTGTAAGTCACCTTTTTATTCTTGCATCCCAAATGCATAACCTTACATTTATCTGTATTAAACCTCATCTGCCATTTACCTGCCCACGTTTCCAGTCTCTCCAAGTCCTTCTGAAGAGAAATTACATCCTGCTCTGATTCTATTACCTTACACAATTTAGTATCATCAACAAAGATGGAGACTTTGCTCTCGATCCCAACCTCAGGGTCACGAATAAACAAGTTAAAAAGCAGGGGTCCCAGTACCGATCCTTGAGGTACGCCACTCACGACTTTAGCCCAACCTGAAAAAGTTCCATTTATGACAACCCTCTGTTGTCTGTCCTTTAACCAGTTTTCAATCCAGGTGCATATATTATTACTGAGTCCAATTTTCTTTATTTTGTACACCAACCTCTTGTGTGAAACCGTATCAAAAGCCTTTGCAAAATCTAAGTAGACCACATCAACTGCATTACCCTGGTCTAAATTCCTACTTACCTCCTCAAAGAAACAAATAAGGTTCGTTTGGCAAGATCTATCCTTCATAAATCCATGCTGACTATTACAAATAATTTTGTTTTCCATTAGGTATTCCTGAATATTATCCCGTATTAAACCTTCAAGTAGTTTCCCTACTATTGAAGTCAGGCTTACAGGTCTGTAATTTCCCGGGTGTGATCTAGCTCCCTTTTTAAATATAGGCACCACATCTGCTTTACGCCAATCTTGTGGTACTGAGCCTGTGGAAATGGAGTCCTTGAATATTAAATATAATGGTTTGGCTATTACTGAGCTTAACTCCTTGAGAACTCTTGGATGTATGCCATCGGGGCCAGGTGCCTTATTTACTTTAATTCTTTCAAGTCGCTTATGAACTTCTTCCTCAGTTAACAAATTGTTCATTAATATGGAGGTTGTGGCTTCCTCCTGCGGCACTACTATTGAACTTGATTCTTCCCTGGTAAACACAGAGGCAAAGAATTTGTTTAAAACCTCATCTTTTTCCTTCTCTCCAATAATCTGCCTACCCATCTCACACTGAAAGGGTACTATATTTTCTTTTCTCATTTTTTTGTTTTTAAAGTACTTAAAGAACTTCAATTTCATTTATCAACTGTTCTTTGTAATATTGTACTGTAAAAATGTCAGACTTAATTTGAAATAGATAATATTTAAAAAATATATATATAGCCTTAACCCTTAACTGGAGTTATGCATACCTGCCAACGAATTTTAGAGTTACGCAGTCTTAAGAATAATTTCCACACAATGTTCACCCCTTACTCCCCCCCTCTAGTAATAATACTCCCCCAAAACCAGGACAGGAGGACCATGAGCGCAATGTGGATCTGGAGTGAGTTGGCAGGTATTGGTGGGGAACATTTGTCACATTAGTCATTATATATTATGTTAATTATAAAGTTTGCTGTGTTAAAAAGTGTACTCAAGGCCACGATTTATGCCAGGAAACGTATTATTAAATCCTTATGTTGTATACTGTATTGGATGTTACCTTCATACTTTTCCCTTTCCAAAATGACTCCTATATAACCCCTATATGACTCCTGATCTCATGCCGATGAAACACGTTGAGTGAGAGAGAGAGCTGTAGAAGTCCGCCGATACTGTGTCTCCTTCGGTGCTGCTGCTGATCCTCCGGGGACTCAACCTGGAAGTGCAGGAACCGTCTCGTGAGACACAGGAGATGCTGAGGAGAGGAGCGGTGAGAGCGGTGAGAGCGGTGAGAGCGGTGAGAGCGGTGAGAGCGGTGAGAGCGGTGAGAGCGGTGAGAGCGGTGAGAGCAGTGAGATCTCAGGCTGCTGCACTCTGTTATGCACTACTTTTCATTATTTGACACCATGTGAGTGTATCACTTTTATGCCTTTTATTGATAAATCTTTGTATCAGTCTGCACTATTGGGTTCTTTTTGCCTTGTTATCTACGAAGGTTACCCCACTCTAAAGACTACGCAAGATACAGGGATACACCCCTTTGCCACAGATTTAGGACATGCCTAAAAGAATGGGGAATATGTTAGTGTATCCCCTACTGGTTCTCCATCCTTGCCCCTTCAATTGTCACCGACATATTTGCACTATTGTGTGTTTTCGATGTTTTCATATATATCAGCGCTCCCCAAAACTCAAAAAGACTGGAAAACGGGGTTGAAAAAGCAATCCATTAAGGGTCTGAGCTGCAATCAACAGTTTCCGTTTATTTATTTACATATTCTTCACCATTCCACTATTTTTGCATATATTGCACATGTATTTAATCTGTATTGCACTGAAATATCACTTTTCTGGTTAAGTATTCACTTATCTGATATAAGTGCCTTTTATGATAACGCTTCTGTTTGCCATGCATTTGTTTAGAGCAGACAATTATTTTATTTTAAAAAGAAGACTATGTGAAACGTTGGCAGTGACATGCTTCAGTGAATAATGCCTTTACAAATAAAGATGGTTCTACAGTAATTTTTTTTGTAACTTTACGAGAGATCCATTTTCCGGTTTTGTTATTACTTAGGTGGAGCGTCTCTAAGATGAGGCGACAAAAACACGGAAACAATGAAAAATTATTGTAAAAAAAATCTACATGTTTCATTAACTTTGTTTCAGTTCAAACTGTGATGTTTCTTATGTCTGAAGGAGTACAGCATTTACACTATTTAGCACTTGTGTTCTTTCTCACAGAGAGCAAAAAATATGTTTTGAAAAAAATGAAAAAAAGTTTGAAAAAGTGTGAAAGCTGTATGTATTTTGCACATTGACGAGAGGATAAAGTGTTGCTTTGTAAATAATAATTACATATTCTATCAGCATTATGTAAATGTTTATTTAAGATCATCTTGTATTTGTTTTTACCGGGCAATTAGAGTAACACTTCCATGGCCTATGGTAGTCCAGATGGCATAAACGTCAGCCAAAAGAAATAAAATGCTGGTTTTATGGCCCTCTGTCTATGCTAATGAGTGACATATTGGTGTCAGGCTATTTACATTACCTGGCATGTACTGTATTCTGGAAGGAGATGTCATTGTCCAAGTCTTGAGGAAGTGATAACATCTCCATACTAAAGTGAAAGGTAATGCAATATCCCTATTTAGTAGATATAGTGTCCATAATCAAGCAATTGTATGCAACAATGTAATAATATACAAACACCAATGTATAGACATACAAGTTATACAATTACACATTATTTTCTGAGTTAGTAGAAGAAAGTGTAGGTACTTAATTTTGGGGGAGTTTTAGTAAGCAGAGGTCGTGGTATTACAAGGTCATCCAACAGTCTGGACAAAGGTGTCACTTTAGAAGGGATAAGGACTAAGTCATTTTATGGGAATGGGATCGCTTCTTGTGGAAATGCATTTACATAGCTGGAGGGCGTAATCCAGGTGCAGCACCTCTGTAAGACACCTTGCAGAGTGCCTGCTTTAACCCTTTCAGGGCTGAGGGTGTCTATAACCTCGGATGCTGAAAACATGTCGGGAGAATTTGATGCTAACAATGTTCAAGCTCTATCAATGGTAATATTCTCGCAAGTAACCCCCCAAAACTATATATTTCTACTTTCGGCAGATCCTGCACGTATTACTTACCAGGAGTTAATTGTTTCTGGTCACATATATTGCAAATATTTCCTTCAAATGTTAAAAATAAGGCAAATCTATGAAAAATTAAATAGTCAAGTAAATACAAACTTCTATTTCTCTCTTATTTTATGTATAAACTACATACAGTGTATACCAATATGTTCATCATCTCGTATCTTACATAAGAATCTTGAAAACATATTTTTTACCTGTATATAAGAGTTATAAATAGGCATACATAAAACTAATTTTAAAATTAATAAATGCTTCCCAGCATTTGGCATGGTATAATGAATGATAAACAAGAAAAGCACATATTTAAAAAAATATACAGATGGAACAACCAAAGCATGGGGACCATGTTTTTGTATATTTGCAAATATTAAAATGATTACAAAAACAACCCAAACATACTGTAGATTCTTTTTTTAAGTATTTTCCTTTGTAGCATTAGTCCAAAAAAATAAAATGATACACTTGCCCTGCAAGACCCGTTATGATTTCTTTTGAAGTAGAGAGATTTTCAAAGGTACGGTACTGTATTTCTTATGGCGCGGAGTATCTCTATGATGGGATTTCCCATGAACCATCACTGCATAAAAATTTTCATCCAGACATAGATATACGCACTTGGTTGAGTGACAAGGGTGTCTTATAGACCATTTATTGAATATACAAAAGATTGACAGAGCACAAAGTGTTGGGGTATTTTCCCTTCCTCAGTTTAATATTCCTTGTAAAGCACACTGTACGTATCTGTGAGATACTCCCTATAAGCTGGTTTAGCTCACACTACTAGAGCTGCTGTTTAGAGAAGCAGTGATTGTGGGTTCTAGTCACTAGGTGCCTTAAGTGCATCAACTCTGAATATTGGTATAACAATCCTTTTAGGAAGTGTGGGAGTCATTTATATAAACTTTGCATAAGCCTATGACTGGAATAGTGTACAACACAGCTGTAGCAGTGTGAGCTAAACCAGGTGCTGTCTAGTAGTACACACTGTCTACTACTAGTATACTTCCAAGGGGTATCTATTTTGTTGATTGTAACTTTGAAAGAACATTAAGCACAAAGTAATAAAATGTTCTGAGCCCTATGAGTTACTGAGGCCAGGTGAGATTAAATAAAACACAGGCTTTCTGACACACACAAGTACAAACAAGCTGAAGCCCAGCAACTAAAGCAGATGCAGAGAGAAAGTAATTTAACAAAGGGACCTGATTACTTGAGTTAGTACTTCTAATCTTATAATCATTACACAGCCTTTCAGCACATCCTGGGTAGCCTATTCCAACTTCACATTGCTAAGCCAGTATAACCAGCCTCACACTTAGGGCCGCGGCCCCAGAACCTGCGTTCAAGCACCGCCTCCCCCCCCCAGTCAGTCCAGCCATGCCCCTGCCGGCGGTTCAGCCAATGAGGGCGAACCAGCTGCGTGAGGTCATGACCACACTCCTGCAAAACCCCTGCCACGCTCCATCCCGTCGCAATCTCTCCCAGGACCGCAGATCACGGTGATGCGCTGTGCGCGCCCCGCCCCCCCTCGCCGGGCACGCGTGCTACAATGCTAACTCGGACCGCAGCCTATGTGACCTAAAAGGTCAGAATAAACTACCTGTGACTACGTTACTGGCTCTGCACTTCTTTAACCCAAGCTGTGTAACGTGGCAGGCATACGCTTATAGGGATCCATGATAAAATGGATAAGAAGTAAAGAGTCACACACTGTGAGTGCTCATTTGCATGTCATTACCCAGAATCCCTGGCTGCAGTGGAAGCACTAAGAGATAATGGTGAAAAGCCGCATTGCAGACCAGTCTGAGACGGGAATGTACTCGCACGGGTAGTTTGTATTTGCTTCATATTTTTACAAAGACACACCTAATAGCTGCTCGCCTAAACATTTATGTTTTGTACTTATAAAATGCGTTTTTTGCTGGCTAACAGCATACCTCACTGTGGATTATTAAACGCACAAAATGTGCGCCATAACAGTTAATGATTCTTCTGCTATGAAGCACCGATAAATCTACCTTCCACTCGGTAACCATCCATCTTCTCTACTGACTTTCTAATGAAATCATTTTTATATCTATGAAATTACTTTTCAAATTAAACATTCATGCAAAGTTTAACATATAGCTAAAAATGGTCATTGGACTACTTAATCTCTACGTGTGATCACTTACTATCTTGTTGCAGGAAATTGCAAGGAAATAGAAGTAGAAGTGGAGGTTAATAAAATCTTCTTAAGTGAACTTTTGCTGGACTGCAATATACAGTTTCTCTTGCCAAGCCTGTAAATAATTCTGCAAAATATGCTGGCTCTGTGTTAAGTACGTCCATTCAGAGATACATTTAAGCAATAATTGGTGGTTATTTAAGTTGAAATATTTGTTGCTACAAAATGGATATGTAAAGCCCCCCCCCCCCCCATCCCTTACAAGGGAGTAGTTTAGTATTCCTATAACACTTGAATTGAAGTCTGAGTATACAACATGCAAACAATTAAGAAGTGATTCATTGTTTCTTTAATTAGCACCTAATAGTTGCAAATACAGCTATAATTTGCCCCTCCTCAAAGACAGAATTCTCCAGCGTTCAGTCTTGCTGAACTGCACTGTATATTTAATACTGTAGTTATAATAAACACCTTATACTCTACAGCAGGGGAGCGCAAACCTTTGCTGCTGCGCCCCCTGTCTTGCTTGCCCAGGTGCTCGCGCCCCTTCCCCCCTACCTTGGAGGTGCATCACATGATGTTGTGGGGTCATGCGATGTCACATGACCCCAGGGCGTCACACAGCCATCGGAATGATGCCATGCCATGGCGACGCGTCACGTAACCGTCTGAATGACGGTAAATTGAGAGTTGCAGAGGCATCACGCCATCCCCCGGCAGTTCATTTAAATGCCTTGGAGAAGAGCGCAGGGACTCTGCATCCACCACAGCCCCCAAGAAAATTCTCCCGCTCCCCCCTGGGGGGCACCCCCCCCCCAGTTTGCACCCCCCTGCTCTACACTACAGTATGTAGCACTTCATAGAATTAGGGCATATACTGTACACTAGAATACAAGGAACAATAATATATGGGTGGGTAAAAACATTAGATGCAAAAGATAATACACTGTGAGAAAGCAATTCCTGACCCAAAGAACTGACAGTCTAGTGTATATATCTTTGGACACTACAGGCCTTATTCAATAAAGTCTGTAACAGTGATGCCATTGACTTGAGTGGCAGTTTGTGGTCGATCACCACACTAAACTTTGTTTAATATCGCACTGTACTGTACTAGAAGTAAATCCAAGCACACGAGGTTTATTGTGCATTCAGACTAAGAAAGATTATTTGGAGTGGTGGAATTTGTCTATTTGAGGCTATCCGATGTCTGCTTTGTTTTACTTGTGACTGTTTGTTAGCTGAACTATTTTATTCGGTCTCTGTGGCTTCTCCATGGAGTATGAGCTGTAAGGCCCGGTTATAAGCTCACAGAAATGTGTTATATTGGTCACATACAGATTACTAAACACATTTTAGAAATGAACAGTTTGCTAGTACATTCATTTCTCAATTCAAATAAAATAGATTTATATATATTATTCAAACATATAAACCCATGCAATTGAAAAAATAGTAGATCTTATCTATTGTTTTTGTACTATTTTCAATTCAGATGTGGCCAACAATTAGGACTCTAATAGGTTACTTCCTAAGCAATCTTGGCTAGAGGGAGTGACTTAAGTCTGGGCTATAAGTAGCAGTACAGTATACATGTTGTTATTAAGAAAAAACTAGAGGAAAACCAAGATGCTAGAGCCCCAATTCTAGCTTCCACCAGCCTGCTAGAGCCCTTGCCTAACAGAGTGGTACTGTCGGTGGGAAGCGTAGGTTGCACGGCATGGTTCCAGAGTGCTCCAAGGCATTTCTGTTTTCAGTCCTTAAAGCTTCACCAATTTATTCTTTGTTCCTTCCTCAAGTTGCCTCTTGAGCTTTTCCGTTTGTTGGGTGAAGCCCTACTTTCCTCTTGTCAGCGCAGAAATCAGAGACTCCTTTTCCTCAAGCTGACACCATCCTCTGAAATCAGGCCCTTCAGTGGTGAGGTAATTGAGACAACGTTGATGCTCCTCATCCTCTAGCTCCAAATGATTGGCCCTGATTGTACGATGCTCCTCCATGCTGAAGTGTCTCCCAGTGCTTGATCTTGGATGAACCTCTCTCAGTCTCTTAACCACCTCCAGTAACATGGCTTTATCCTGTGCTGCAGTCCTTGCTGCCATGCAGTAACATCTTGCTACCATGCAGAAGCATGCACCAAGGCCTTCACAAAGTCCTCCATCATCCCACTCCTGCCACCATATGTGACAAGGCACTGTCTCATCTGTGATTTGAAGCTCTCTCATGCACAAAAGAATCAGTGAAGGCTGGGTGTATAGCATTTCTTCAGACTTATTCACTATACAGGGTTTTTTCCTTAGTTGACAGGAAATAGGGGTTGGCGCTTTAACAGAACAGAGAAAACCAAATATAAAAACCTAGCTCTCACTGGAACTCTAACTAACTAATTTTCCATCATGCAATGTGGGCTGTAATAGAAGTAGTTAAAAAGTGTCAGTAAAACTAATCTTATTGATTCATCATTCAACGGGGCAGTTCCGCAATGCAAGCCAAAACAGGAAAAAAGAAACCGCTCACCGGTATAATCAGTTCCTTTAGAAAGATTTAATCAAGAAAGTAACAATTTAACTTATTTGCACTTTATAAAAACATTAACATATTTGTTTTCTCTGTGTTTGCTTATTAGCTAATTATGTTTGTCTATGAGAAGAACGAAAATAATGTAAATACTGTATTACTAATCTTCTTATTCTAGTGTAAGTATTCTATAATCTTATATAGAAAATAACGTATCTAATAACTTACAGTACATCTCAATATAGGAAGAAAAGTTCCCCTGTGCCCCGCCTATATCAGACTTGGGTTTCTTTAGAGATGGGTGAAGGGTCAAAGTTCGATTCGTACATTTTTAGAAAACCATTTCTATTTCTTTTCAAACCCACAAATGTTTGTTGGAACATTTTGATATTAAAAAACTGTGTGAAAGCAACAATTCCTACTAAGGCCATCATGATTTGCTTCATTTAACTTAAAGGCCCGGATACATCAAACTGCAGTAACCTAATAATGCGGTATTATCACCCAAAAAGTGCGTTATTTTTATAGCGCAATACATCAACGTTGCACCGCCAGAAATAACACACCCTTTATTGGATCTGATAGAAAAGGAGGCCTAATACTGCATTTTTGGGAATTAACCCCCTTTCATCGTGCTCCCATATTAATCGGAAAGGGATTAACATCAGAAATATTAAATGAATACATTTACAGTATGAACATTGGCTGTACAGCATTTCTAATAATAAATAAAAACAATAGCTTGTAGGCAGGGAATATTTTAGGTTGATGTAATGTTGAGTATGTGTTCCTTTTTCATTTCAGTCCTAACACGGATGCATTAGGTACTCTGCAGCCAATATGGCCCTGCATTGATCTTGGCCAGCTTGTTTACAATGTTTTGGCAAGATGTTGATGTACTTTTCCCTAAGGAGAGACTAGGGGTTAATTGCTGTTAAACTCTCAGTGGCAAGTAATAGTTCATGCTACCTGGGACATAAGAGATGACACTAATAAGAAAAGAGTGCAGTTGATTGGACAGTATTGAAAATTGGACGGTGGTGTCAGAAACGTGGAGATACACTGATGTAATAGCAATGCCGTAATGTAATTATAATTTCAGGACATGTGTCATACCAAGTTAAATTATACATTAATGAATCAAGGCAAGTAATAGAATGCTGCTCTTTTATCAGATAAAGGTGTTTTCAAGGTTGGGAAGTTATTAATTCAATAATCCATACTGTGAATATTTGTCAAAATATAAATTAAATCTACTAAATGTTTCTGGAAAGTATTAGTTGAGCAGGATTGCTAAGGTGAAACAATAAGAAATATTGTAAAGATAAGCTTTCAAGAAAATTGGATTTTAGATTGTGGTTAGAGGCCCAAGGTCACTTGAGTAGGAGCCTGGTTTATTTGATTAACATCATCTGGCAAGCACTTTTTAATTGAATTAATGAGTTTATTCTACACAAAAGCTAATCAGAGCTTGATAAACACATTTTGCACTTAGAGAGAACATTGATGTTAGTTCTTTTCTGCTCGGGTCCATTTAAATAAGCATCTATTTGTTGTGTCTCAACATGTAAGCAAGAAAAAGGCTAATTATTTTTTACAAAATATATAACTGTAATTATTTTTCCATTATACGAATAGATTACAGTAACACACAGAGTAACAATACTCTGCTTAATTGCAACATTTCAGCTGCTTTTCAGGTACTTTTTTTTAATGAGAAAAGTTTATTGGAGATTGTAACAATGTTTTAAATTTGCATATTAATTTTCATCGTATTGTCATACCTCCAGTAACTTTATAATGAAGCACATGGGTATCATGTGGCAACACTGATAAAGGGACACATTGTTACACAATATAATCAAATCTACATGGATGCATTGCCCTGCTGGAAAGATTTTCTTTTGGAAAGGCTGTACGGTAGGTGTGGAAAGGCTAGTAATAACCACCTATTTATGTCTCTTAATGATCTTAATGTACATAAATGTGAGATTATGTGCACACCATGCACAAACCTTTTGTGTGTGCGTAATTGTTTAAACCATTACTTAAGCCAAGTGAAAAAAAATCCCGAATCATGCATCCCCAATAATAATTGCAAACCTGAACTCAATGAACATGTATGTCCCTAAATCACATTACACTACATTCTCCATTTATTGGAGAGTTACATTATCAACTTGGAGATTGACATCTTGAGATGGGTGAATTGTTTTGGCGGATTTGGATCGGCAGTGGATCGGCTGGTTCCTTTGGTCCGTGCATTTCAGCCGATGAATCTCCAAAAGGGCGATTCGCGTTTTGCAGATATATTATTATTTTTGCCAATACACTTCGCGGATTCCAAAACCCGTGAATGGATTTGCAGAATCCAATCTGCGGAGTCAGCGATCCGTTGGGGGATTCGTAAGAAAAAAACGCGGATTGGGTTCTACAAATCCGTCCACGGGTTGTATTCAATGACTTTTTTTGTGAATCAGCGCAGATTAAAACCGACCAAATCCCATTGCGGATTTAACACCGCGAAACATATTTTGGGGGATTCGCCCGTCTGTATTCTTACCGAAATTGTAACAAGTGCTAAGAACGTTGTACATTGTTTATCTGAAGCTGCTCAGTCCCAACAAGTGCTTATTAAAGCTTTAACCAGCTCTGCCGAAGAGATGGAAAATCTGTCTATTACAGCTGTGATAACATTGAAGTATTAAATCTATACTACATCTGGCAATGCTCACTAGTAATATAAGGATCTCATTCACATATATATATAATATATATATGTGTAAGACTTTATTAGAATAGTGTGGCACCCGAAGATATCCAGCTCCAAGTTTAAACTAGGTGGCAGAAGTGGGCGGACGCAGGAGGGGGTGCGCGTTGCGCAAGAAATCAGTCGAAACTGATTTCTTGGCGCGACGTGGGTCACGTGAGCGGTTTGCGAACCAGCTCTGTGACGCCCCTAGGAATGCCCCCCACGGCCCGTCGACCATGGCCAGGAAAAGCACCCGCTTTCCCACAGCGCGGGCGAAGACACCCTGGCCGGGCCTTATCGGTAGGCTGGCAGTGGAAATATGACATAGCCCTTCTTTGTTTCAAAGTACAACATACTGTTTTTAATCATGCGTAGCCCTTTCCCACCATGTGAAGATACAGCGGGTCCCAGAATGGTGCAGCGGATGCCACTTAAACCTGTGTTGTTACCAATGCCAAGCTGTTCAGTTTAACGAAGTAACGGTGCGCTGTAAGTCTGAAGCTAAAAACACATGAATGACTCTCCAAGCTCCATTTCTGGGGAAATGTTTTGCAGAAAATGAAATTCATTCTCAATATGAGCCCTTTATACGGTATTAATACTTGATTATTTTGTAATTTTTTTTTTAGAGATGGCAAATCTTAGTAGATATTTTATTTATGATTAATTTTGTTTTGTTTACATGTCTGATAAAACATCAAACAAGAAACCAGCAATGTACAGTATACCTCATCAAATCACACAAAAAAACCCACAGTAATAATATTAATAATGTGCAGGGGTTACCATTGGGTGCTTCTCAGAGGTGCAGACAGACATTCACCAATAAGTATTACATAAAAAATATCAGATTACTTTATTTCACAAAAAAATATTAAGCAGTTTACAATTCCTCCATCAAGCAACTCTTGTGGTTAAAACAATAATATTGGGCAAAAAAGAACCACCTTAAAATGGAAATATGTATTGTTTTCATCCACTCACATTCACTTGCTTTTATTTAGATGTTTTGAATTTGTTTTTGTTATAAGCATTTCCTAGTATACACATTTGTCTCCTAGGTAACACTGTCACATGATGCGTGTGAACGGTGATGTCACTACAGTATACTCTGCTATCTCCGCCCCGGTTTCCTCCAGTGGGAAGATGGAGGAAGTTAATCCATACAAGCAGGCAAAGGAAAGTTGGAGCACTACTGTAGACAGTGAAAAATAAAACCTGCGAGAGAGTGTGTCCCATAAAATGAAAAATATTTAATGAATCAAAGCATCAAGTACAAAAACGAGCCCACGGCCCCCACCAACGCGTTTCGAGCGATACGCTCTTTTTCAAGGTGCATATTGATCTTACCTTACCAGGTATCTGATATACCTGCATTTTCCCGCCATCAGACCCCCTGCGTTTGCTGCCAGAGCACGTCACGAGTGACGTGTCATGCGCGACACGGAGTGGTGACGTCAGCGCGTCAATGCGTGTATTCAAACAGGCAAAAACTTTATTGACAAAAAGAAAAAAACATGTTAAAACTACATGAAACCCTTATCTAACATAAAGACCTGGCAATGTGAATGCCTTTATCTCAACAGCCATAAAAACAATATATGAGCATACCAGCATAAAAAACATATACAAAACTAAAAAAACAACAAATTGAAAAAATTTATTAAAATCATGCAAATAAATTGCAAATTGATAAGCATCTTGTAATGAACGATTGGACCCCAATTTTTTCATGTACAAGGCAAACAAGAGCACATAATCAAATTAAATATAATGGAAAAAAAAAACATATAATGAAAAAAACTCACATTCACTTGCTTTTATTTAGATGTTTTGAATTTGTTTTTGTTATAAGCACTTCCTAGTATACACATTTGTCTCCTAGGTAACACTGTCACATGATACATGTGAATGGTGATGTCACTACAGTATACTCGGCTATCTCCGCCCCGGTTTCCTCCAGTGGGAAGATGGAGGAAGTTAATCCATAGACATAGTTACCCTCTGCCATGCTGCTGTCACCCCACACAATATCATTGTCACGCCCTTCCACTCCTTTATTTTCCTTTTTACACCACTTTTACTTTCTTCTTTTGCTTTTTAGGGTATAATTATCACTTTGGGATCACATCTATCCTGATGAAGGCCCATTCAGGACAGAAACTTTTAGTTAATAATAATTAGTAAAATAGTTTTTCCGTAAATTGCATGCTCTGGATCATCCCTGCAATTAAAGCTAGTCATAAATACACATCACACTGCTGGCTCCTGTAACTACAACATACTGTATGCCAACCACACAAATCCATGAGCCAGAATTCCGCATGAAATCGAAGACCTCAAACAGAGGGAAGCATGTCTGGGAAGCCTGGCATGGAGAACTCCTTTCCAACTCCAGTTTTAAAGCAGCTGTACACAGCATGATTGGATAAAGGAACATACCATGAAGAAGCTCACAAAACTAAATTAAAGAGACATGTGGTATTATTGCCTGTAGTGGTTCAACAGATACGCAGAAGAATATTTTTAAACCATTAAGATCCATAGCTTTATCAGCACACTAATTGTACATTAATTAGGAAAAGTATTGTCCGATTATGATATCATTTTGGGACATATGTTTCTCTTATGTTTTTTTTTTTTACTTTCCTTCTATTGTCAATAATGTTTTGTACAACGTTTAAAGAGGGATTGAGAGAGGATTGACGTGAGCACTTTTCACCTGTCTGAGAACCTGCAAAAATTATTTTCATTTTGGGAAAAATTCGCTTTAAACCAGATGCTCACAGGTTTGCTTGATGCAAAAAAATCAATGGGCATTGCATGTTCAATTAATTTCAATTACTTTTGCTTCTGAAAGTTGATTAAACTTGTAAAAAAAAAACCTTTTTTTTTTTTAAGTCACAGGGTTTCTAGTTTGTCACTTTTAAGAAGCAAAATAGAGAATTTTGAACAATTTGGAGCCAAAAGTTCTACCACAATATTTGCATGTGTTGTGAACTTTTGGAAAGTTTGCTTGAAACTGCAGAGAAACAAATCTGAACACGTGGATGTGCAAGTAATACCTCCTATATCGTGTGGGAGACGATTTTGTCATATGTCTCAATACATAAGTAAGTTTACCGTTCTATTGGTGTCTGGTTGTATCTTTGATGCTGGTCGTCCATTCTATAGTCTATTGTATTTTTGAATTAAGGGAGAACCTACGTGCACCATGTAATGTTTTATTCTAATAAAGATGTAGCAAAACTTACTGTTCTCGGTGCCGTATTCAAGTTGGATCGCAAAATAGAAAGGTGCTGTGAGGTCATTCTAAAGGGAAGGAATCCCATGGACCACACCAACCAATCACGTACCATATGATTCCTTCACTATAAGGTGAGCTCATAGTACCCAAAAAAGGGAAGGAATTACATGGTACATCCACCAATCAGCTTGCATGATCTACCATGGGATTCCATTCTATGGGGTTCTTTGAGAGGTCATTCTCAGCCAAATTCGATGGATGTTCGCATGGTACATCCACCAATCGGATTAGTGGATGTACACTGGCGACACACTTTATTCTAGCATGGCTAGTCCCACGAATTCGGGTATACCCGGGTGTATTGAGGTTTGTGACTGTTTTCTGCCCGAGTGCATTGAGGTATTTTCCAAGCAGGGATTGAAGCATTTTATTCCCGCTGGCTGCAATACTGCACAGTATATATATATATACTGCATTACAATTCATGAATTTATGCCATCTGGTAGACACGCGAAGCATTGAAGCCTATTAAATCCTAATCATTATCATTTAACAGATCAGCCGCCCGTCAGCCAGGCATGTACCCAGGCTGGGAAGGCAAATGCAACGGGGCTTGTCAGAGGTGAGGAGCGGCGCATTCCAGGTATCTGCCAGGTACATACTGGGTATTTGCTCGAATAAAGTGTGTCGGTGCAGTACCATGTGACTATCAAATGTGACATCACAGACCTTACATAAGGCCAGTCATGTCTCAATTGACAGGAAGTGAACAACGAGTCAACATCTGCAGGAAGAAATGAAAAAAAGAGAAGAAAATAAAGACGAAATCAAGAAACGAAGAAGAAGGAATAACTACTCACTGTAGACTGCTCTTCTATCAAAGGAGGATACATTGCTTTGGGTCAAGTTGAGGATCCAGCCACCTGGATCTATTATACCTCATTTATTTTGTTTTTTTTAAGGGTTTTTTTATGCCATCGGGCAGGGAATTATTTTTCATATGGGTTTATTTTCAATGTTGGGCATCGGCCCTTTTTTTCGATTTATCTGCAGGTGCCCCTGAGGATGAGGAGGATGACCTTCATTCTTGCAAGGGTAAGTAGTAATTTTCTTTATTTAGGGTGTTCATTGATTGCCAATGTGGCTATCTAGGCCCCCGTTGAGGACTTCGGTAGTCGCAATGACAATCAATGCATTAAAAGGCTAGAGTTTTATTATGTTCTTATTTTATTGTAATGTCTATTTTGTTAAACGTATTTTTTAAATGTTTCTCAATGGTCAAAAGCTCTGTTAGCAAGATTTAGCTAAGAGGGCTATTGCCCATTACTGTGAGAGGGGGGATATTCTTGTTGGGGGTAGGGGTGGGTGGGTGATGGGGGTACCTGCCCCAGTGTGGGTGATTAGGCCTCCCAGGGGGTTGGCAGGAGGGCTTAACCACTTAATTACTTTAGCAATCAGCCACTAAAATAATGAAGAGGGGTAGCAATTAATTTGAATATTGTACATGTATTCTTTTTTGTATTATAGAACAGTATATTGTTAAAATGTATTTTAAATGTATTTTAAATGTATGGTAATGTGGTGCTATTTACCATTTTTATTTTATTTATTTAAAAAATCCCTATTAGTCACATTTAGATAATTAGGGATATTGGGCATTAGTCTAGAGGGGTGGGGGTGAGTGAGGGGGTACCAGGGAGGGTGGAATGGTCTCCCGGTGGAGGGGGTTAACCCCTTAATTACATTAGCTGTTAGCCACTAAGGCAATAAAGGGGGATAAGGAATGTTTTTTCATATTATTATTTCCTTTTTTTTGTAGTATAGTTTACCATGGATTGCCAATGTGGCTATCTAGGGCCTTGGTATCCACAGTGACAATCAATGGGTTTATGTTTTAAATTTATTTTTTCTTCATATTTATTATTTTGGTTAATGTCTATAACTGCTATTAGACACTTTTGGCTAATATGAATATTGGGCATTAGTGTAGAGGGGGAGTGGAAGGTTTGTTGGGGGGTGTTGGGTTGGGTGAATTGTACTTGGCCTGGGGAGGGTGGTTAAGCCTCTCAGTGGTATGGAGGGGGTTAACCCTTTCATTACCTTAGAGCTTAGCCTCTAAGGTAATGAAGATGGGGTAAGTAATTTTGTCTGGTCTGTCCTTCCCCATGATGATGGGAAAACCGATTACCGGTATCTATGTCACCATGGAGGGAGGGTTCTATAGGACCAAATTTGGTCATCTTTGAAATCAAGGGGGTTGAGCAGGACATTTAAATTATTTAAATGACCTGTCCAACCCCCTTTATGACGCGATGACCGAATATGGTCGTATAGTATTCCCCTTCGTGAATATATCCATATCCGGTCATCTACTGAGCAGGACAGATGTGGAGACTGCTTCAGAGCTGCTCTGGCCTGGTACGATTAACACTGCAAGGGTCCCACTTTAATCCTCCTGGGCCGTAAAATGTACTGTTTTCGGGCCTGCGGGTGGTCCGCAGATGTTGCCATGTTGGTCCACGGTGCCGGGGACAGTAAGTCTTGCTACATCTGTATTTTCAACAATTACTCAATAGTACTGTCAACATTTTGGCAATGTTCCTTGCTACGAGACAGGTTTTTTTAAATAGAAATACAGTATACTGTATGTTTTTATTAAACTGCCTAGCACAATTTGCAGTGCACAACATTTTTCGACACACTATTGTTTCATGTGTTTACTTGCATTATATTATCACAATAAAGACAGACTTACATTTCTGTGGCATTTGTAAAATCAAGCAAAGACACATTGAAAACTAACAATTTATTAAACATTATGTAGCAAGGATGCCGATTCTGCTCGGGTCGGCTCTTCTCCCCCTTCATGTAACCTCCCCCTGTCCCCCACAAACATGCAAGCGAAAATTCATGCAACTGGGAGTAGCCAAAGCAAAGCCCGGAATTTCTGCTTTGTTCCTAACAGAATTAAATCCCCCCCTCTCATACAAGCAAATACATGCGTTGGGGAGAGGGACCAAAACAAAAACTGCAAGGAAAAAAACAACACAGTGACATACCATGTGAGGATTAAGCAAACCGGATACTGACCTGAGTTAGTTTTAGTACAGGGGTGTATCTGGCATGAAAAAAAATATGGATTAGGCAAATCAAATCCTGGGCAGAAACAGTGAACGTGGGCGAGCGAAAACCTCCGCAACCCATCCCGCGCCCATCGTGCTTCTGGGCACCGAGACGCGGCTGCAGTTTAGGGCTGGGACCCGCTGCATGAGCATTCCCCACCAGCAGGGGAATCCTCCCGAGCCGGTCCCAGTCCCCCCTCGCTGCACAGCTCACTACACGCTGTGACGCGTCAGCCGCCAGGGGATTCAAGAGAACTGTAATCCCAAGCGTCGACGCGTCACGTGGTGTGGCTGTGAGCCAATGAGGAGGGGAGGCTTCTGGGAGCAGGGAGGAGAGTGTGGGGGGAAAGCAGCCTGAGTGCCTGTCTGTGTGTGTGTATGTGTGTGCCTGAGTGCGAGTGCCTCTCTGTGTGTGTGTATGTGTGTGCCTGAGTGCGTGAGTGCCTGTCTGTGTGTGTGAGGGCTGAGGAGTTGAGGGGCTAAACAGTTGAGGGGCTGAGGGGCTGAACAATTGAGCTATTAGGGAGTGGTTGTATACAATATGTACATTCATTAAATAAATGCAACATCAAACAACTTAGACAGTGTCTATCAATACATGGTTGAGGGGCTGAGGGGCGGTCCTGCCCCCCCACATCATGGCCGCGCCCCCTCACCCATTTTGGCCATGCCCCTCCCCCCCCCCCGCTCGCAAAAATGGTCCCTTTGGACCGGAAAAAGCCCCAAGTGCCTCTCCACACGCCGCCTGTCTGCAGTGCGGACGCGTGGTCTGAGGCAGCGGGGCCTTAGCCTTAGTGCAAACAAAGACACACGTAGCTAAGCAGATCCTGGTATTTCTACATTGCAGTATTGCTGGCTAAAATGCCACAACACAATCCTGACCTAGTCATGGTCGAAATGCGCTGGGTCTAACTCTCCTGCCTTGGGGGGGGGGGAGGATGGTTCTCCTGCAGTAATTCATGTCATATTTATCACGGCACCTACTGTACAGTCTCCACATCACATTTTCCTGTAAAAAAATTATCACAAACGTGCTATTACAGCATTGCAAACCTCGCAAACACGTGCACACGTTGCAATTCATGCAATTGCACAAAATACTGAAAAACATCAGCGTGAGAAAATGAAGAGTTCAGTCCCTCACTACACAGGCGCAGGAGACCAACCCTAGCTTTAGGCCGAGTTCAGGGTGGTTGCTACGCGACGCACGTCCGTCGCATGTTCGGGTTGTTCGGTGGGAGTGTTCAAACTGAAAACTCCACCGGTGGCAAAGTGTAGCGTTGACGCTGCTACACTTTGCCACTACAACCCGAAATGATATTTGGGGCAGCAGTCGCGTCCCGTGAGATGGTTCAGCGAACCAGCTCCGTGACACGTTCGCCCTGGCCCCCGCCACGCTCCCAAATGCCGCGACCCATCTCCTGCAGCCTGGGCACAGATCGCTGGGCTGCAGGAGCACACAGGGGAGGCGCGCACGGACGCACGCGTCTGTAGCAGCCACCCTGAACTTGGCCTTAAGCCGCTACGCGTGTTGGCAATTAGCTCCTGAACAAGATATCCCTTCAAAAGGCAAGAAGTTACTTGGGTACAGTGAGTCCTGTGTAGCCACTAGTCTGTTGTCATTAGCAGACATGTGCTTATGTCTTGAAACTTGCTTTGCGAAATGTTTGTTTTTGTTTTAAAATCACAGTTTTATTCAATGTTAACTTTGAAATGTCACCAATTTTTTTTTACCAGAATGTAATGAAAATGGCAGTATTTAAAGGGCCACGTGAGCTTGTACATTGCCTGTTATTGCTTGAACATTTTCTAATGCCGTTTTTTACAATATGTTTTGTCTGATTAGCAAGCTTCCGATGAATTGTTGCACAACTCTTCCGTCTTGTACTGCGCCGCAGAACATGCTGATGCAATACAAATATAATACAGTAATAATAATCATCTCTAGAAATGGAAGGGGTGTGAAAGTTGAGCTGAAGTAGTAATTAGAGATTAGCCGTCTCTGGCTGGGAATACAACCTTTACTGTACATGGTCCCACTGTTTTGTGATGGAGTTATGGTGGCTCCTTGAGGACAAGTCATATGTTTTTGTGTCTCTGAAATGCAGGTTCGGTTAAAAGAAGGGGACGCACGTTTCTCTTTCCCTGAAAAGTAAACAGATTTTCTGTATTCCAGAATAATTTTCTTTGTCAATTAGGAAAAACTGTTACCACCTTTCTCTGCGGCTTTTCGGTCATTTCCCCCTGAAGTTAGCAGTTATTCATACTTATGTGTCGTTAATTCATTTCTTTGTTGAAATGAGACAGCAACTCCCCAGACTATTTTATTCACTTCCAGTCTGCGATTCACGGCAGGGAGCACACTGATCCGGACGCAGTTTGAGGGGCTGTAAGTTATTCTTCTACGTTTATTCACCCCAGGAGGATTAGCTGTTTATGTGGCATTTGGTGGGTAGGGGTCCCGAGCCTGTCCTTGGACATCCGATGGTCATCCCCCCTCTCCCTTTCATACTCATTCCACTATGCTATCGCTCATGACATAGGGGTCCAAGTAGCCTAACTTGTTTTGTTTTTTCATAAAAAAACAGCCTTACTGCAACCGGAGACAAAAAAAGTGAATTGCACACAATGAAATGCGCCTGTTATATATTTACTCCACAAACTCTGCAGCTCTCATAATTTGGGGTTCAGTACCCTAGTTTTCCTATTTTATTCATAAATTTCTTTGACGTTGTTGTCGAAAAACAAGGGACAAGATACACTCAGAGAGGACTTAAACAGTAACATGGATGCAGGTGCTCTTCTCTTTTTGGTGTTCAGGTTTCCTTTCCAGCTGTGGTTAGGCAACATATTAAATGTGACATTGTGCTCTTAAGCTGACATTTTTCTTGCAGTCGCTTGTCTTCAGAATTCACCCTTAGTGACCTTTGGTAAATACTACAATAAAAATGTGTGTTGCAACAACTAACCTTTGACATGACCTTCTCTCTTAGTAGAGATAGAGAAGTGTTGCGGTTTTTGGTGAAATTTGTTAGGCAAAACACTTCCACATACAAATGAAGATTCATACAGTACAATAATGCTGAGAAGCTGCTTCCTTATATAAACCTTCATTGATATTAATTTGGCTAAGATCTTCTCTTGCACAGGGAAGCAGTACTGCAGAATGTTGAATAAGGGCCAAATATTCATATGTTTGTCATTACCTCTAAACACAGTCTTAAGATTGATCTTTACAGTGTACCTTGCGGTTTCCTTAATCCATTTGCCTAATGACCACACACGCCACATACAGTATTTTGCCTTCTTTTACTCCAAAACACCAAGACACAATTGTTTCCAATGGAATTTATAAACCAATTTTATAAATAAATTAAGAAGACACTTGCCAGCTCCCCACACAAATGCAGATTTCCCCCAGCCATAATCGCAAAGTGGGCAATCAACATCCTATAACCAACATTCCATGAGAAGACACCAATACCAAGCTGTTCTCCATTGAGTATTGGTGGTGCCTCTTCTTCTTGCATGAGAGGATTTCATCCAAACTTCACAAGGATTAAACAGGATCTGAGGTTTTACAGCAGGTAAGGAAATGATGGCCCAAGGGGTTAATCCAAAATCGAATTCCATCAAACTCTATGTTTCTATGTAACTTTGCTACCAAGTCTGGGCTGTGGCACCTCCTCTCCACCATGAGAGAACACAACCACACCTTGATAGTCAACACTGGACTGTAGCACCACCACTCTTTCCACATGAGAACCCATCCACACCCTCTCACCCAGGATGGTAAATATGAGTGACTCTGCTAATCCACTAAGTGTAAGTTGGCCCGAGCCTCCTTTCTCCCCTGCTTTTGATCTTCGGTCCATCTCTGAGGAAAGGTCTTCCGGCTTCTATTGTATGAGGAATACAATTCAACAAGATTTCCAAACATCCAGCATTTCTTTTGTTTTTATTTGACAATATAAAACGTGAAGAACAAGAACAACCATGGAACAAAAATCTGAAATCTTTATATAGTGTACAGATGTAGCAAGACTTTCTGTCTCCAGAGTCGCAGTTGGAAAAGCTTAAAGCCACGGCCCGAAGATATTGCAGCCACGGTTGCATAGGGGATGGTCCATGCTTCTGGATTGATCATGGTCTTGCTACATCTGTATGTCCGAGTGATCAGAAGAGGAATACTTCCCCCCATTTGTGCCCTGTCCCTTACTACTCTCTTGTGTTGGGAAAGCAATTTAAAGGTTAAAAAACAAAATCCTTGTACAGTGTTTTATGTTTATACATTTCTTAGAGCAAAAATGGCTAGAATGTGTTATTTCCGTGCAGTACTCCTGCTTTTCACACAATGAGCTAGTGCTGGTGGCTCAACTCCAGTCCTCAAGTCTCCCCGCCCCCCCAACAGGTCAGGTTTTCAGGATATCCCTGCTTCAGAACAGGAGGCTCAATCAGTCCCTGCTTCAGCACAGACGGCTCAGAGGCTCATTCTTTGACTAAGCCTCTGATTCTGATTGAGCCACCTGTGCTGAAGTTGGGATATCCTGGAATCCTGACCTGTTGGGGGGGGGAGGGGGGCTTGAGCCCTCCTGAGCTAGTGCACGACTGTAACTATGTGTCACCAAACTTACCACAAACAAATTACAATATGTTTACTTTTTGTGGAATAACATCGAATTGTCATTCTTGTTTACATCTTAAAGTAATGGTAAAGTTACCGAATGTCATTTACACAGAACATTCTCTATTTCTCCGGGTTTGTAGAAAAAGCACAAACGGAGTTAGGAATTCAAGTAGATACAAGGTTAGTTAAAAAAAACAACAAAATGGTGTTTTCTTTGAAAGGAAATAAATTAAATGTCCTTTTTAGAGCTGGCCTCTACTCTCTCCAGATATTTCTACCTCATGTGAACCGGTCACTTATGAGCCTTCCGGAAACACGGTAACCTTATGTAATGGTTTGATGGAAGGTTTGGGGGTTCTGGACAGCAGGATAACATTGGAGAAGAATGACTTCAATGAGTGTGAGTGAAGCCTGTGGATAAGTAAATGTTGGGATTGGGAATGCATCCCTCAGTGGGTGAGTCTCACTCCACAATGAGTGAGACTCGCCAGCGTTGTCTTTCTGTAAAGTAGAATAATTAACATTTAAATGAGAAAGAACACTGTGTTTTTAATACCCAGGCTACTTGTACATTCTGAGCATAAGAATCTTCAAGTGAGCCTTAAATTGTATGGATTCTTGGAAAATATATTGAGCTGGGTAATTTCTCACTAGAAATTGCCGCTGAGTTATTGCATAGCTATGCCGGCAAAGCGCAGAGTCAGCAACTTGGGGTTAATGTCTCTACAACTTTATTTAAATCTCACTGGTTGGCATACAGGGTGATTAAATTCTCATAATTTTGTCAGAAGGAGTTTTATAACTCCTAATAACTGTCAGATGAACTACATTGCTGGGATCTGTTAAAATAGGCTTGTTGAGGGGATAGTAGAAAAGTGTATTTTTTAATTCAGAGCAGATTAAAGAATCTAATCAGTTGCACTAGTTTTAAACTAAATCATATCATTAAAATGGCAGAATCAGCAGGCGTGGCCAACTCCAGTCTTCAAGGGCCACCAACAGGTCAGGTTTTCCGGATATCCCTGCTTGAGCACAGGGGACGCAGTCGAAGACTGAGCCCCTGATTTAGCCACCTGTGCTGGAGCAGGGATATCCTGAAAACGTGACCTGTTGGGGGCCCTTGAGGACTGGAGTTGGCCACCCCTGCTCTAGAGAAACGAACGATGAAGACTGTATTTTATAAGACTGCATTGTGGAATGAGCTATTTTGAAAACTAGCAAGTGGTTTCCATTGTAAAAATGAATACACTTGTATAGTTATTGTATATTGATAGAGCGCCTTATCTAATTAAGTAGTGTAATTAAGGTAGAGTACAGTAGAGGTAATTTGCTTGCAGGGATCTGTACAGATAGCCTGTGGTATAAAACAATGCAGCATTCCTCTCCCCACTGCGCCTAATTCCTTAGTAACCTTATTGAAAATGTGCACGGGCTTCAAAACGAAAGATTAACTGTCCAGGGACCTGCCTCCTGGAGCTTATTTGAAGATTAAATCAAATGGCAGGCAAAACATATTTTGTAATTCTACCTCTTCCATTTAAATGCGAATAAATTGTAGGAGGAAAAAAAAGATGTCATTCAATTTACCTTAAAAATAGGATGTTTAGGTTCCAGGCGGGTGACAAATGTCTAGTTTATTTCAAGATTGATAATTAACAATCCTTACATGACAAACTTGCTATATTTTGTAGAAAGGCAAAGATAAATTCAATGTTTGGGGCTCTTCTTTCTGATGCTGCAAAGATGTAATTAGTAATTGCAAATATTTTTAAATAGAGTGTTCAGTCATACAAACTTGTGTTGCTTCGAATGATGTAATTCACATTGATAAACCGGGCTCGTTACAATTTGCTTATTAGTAAACTGATTTTGTATGTAACTAATTAAAGATGAACGGAGATGTTATTTATTTTTTATAAAAATCTATTTTTAGAAGACATGTTCAAAGACCCCAAAGTGCAATTTGTCCTGGGAGCAGACATCTGAAGAACATGAGACATTCTTACACAAAATCTATATTGGTGATGTATTTAATTACAAAGCTGATTGAAATTGACAGCTTTGGTGACCTGTGTGTGCACTTGTGGTGATTGATGCATGCTTGAAATCTGGTTACTATTAAACCAATTCACCTATGGTTCAATATCAAGCTGTCAAATTTCAAACAACATTTTTTCACATATATCCAATTAAAAGGATATACATTTATTAAAAGAAAGCAAGAAGTAACTGTAACACAATATTGATGTATTGTTCACAAATGTAGACATTGTAATTCAAACGGAGGAGTTACAATTACAGAATTGAAGCAATATTCAAGTTAAACATTTATTTTTCCAATGAATTCCTTTCCTATGGGAACGGTTTGATTTGCTCACAATTTGTAAGAAGGGTATCATGACAGCAAATTGGGCGCTAAGCAGATAAATTGTGCCTGACCTGTGACTAGATAAGGGCAGGAAGATTGGTTTTCTGTCCACCACTTGAAGCTCTCTGCCTGAATTATTCACCTAGTGCTAGTCTCAATCGTCATGCCCTCTACTCTACTGATCAGTGCAAAGCTCTTCACGTCATCAAAGAGACAAAGCACATCCTTTCACTGTGCTCTAAAGCATAATCTGTGTCTGGTAGCATTACCCGCTGTGTCCTCAACCAGGGGGTCTCGTAACGAAGGACTGAGGTGGTGCTACCCCCAGAGGATCCCTCTGTTCCCCCAGAAATATAATGATTTAAAAAAAGGATTTATACCACAAGACAAGGTGGCTATTGTGCGGCTATCTAAATGAGTCAATCAGGAGCAATGACTTCATTGGGTTCCCATAATGGTAATAAGTTAATGCATTTTGAATGAGGGGAGACTTACTGTACTGTGAGACCCCCCATATCTAAAAAGGAGAAAATAAATCAGGAAGTGAAGATTGCTACTTTAAACTGAGACTTGATAGTTATGGTCTGTGACGAATTAAATTTACTCCAAAAATTGTTGGCATTTTTGGATGACTGGCTGGAAAATTGTTTCCCCCTGGGCCTGGGCCCCTGTCACCCACGGCACCGAGTGTCACGACTCCATAGGGTATCCGACACCACAGGGTACAGCGACACCACAGAGTACCACCTCAGGAGTCTCTAGAACAACAGAACCTCATTTTCTTTTAGCTACATTGAAAGATGAGTACAGTTGTACATCAAACTCCATGGATACACCTGGAATGGAACGAGAACAGAGAATGTGTGAACATGAACTTATGATTTTATTCTTCCTGAAGTACATTTCCTGGGTCTTCTGACCAGACAGGAAGTCTTGACCACATCAGGGAGTGAAGATTGTTACTTTAAACTAAGACTTGATAATTATGGTCTGTCACACTGATGAAATTTACTCCAGGAATTGTTGGGGGTTTTGGATTCTTGGATGCTCTCCATACTGGGCAATATCTATTCCACAGATGCCACCAGATTAATTGTTCTATTAAGATACAGTAGTTGTATATACAGTTTTATAGTATACAACTTTAAACGTTAAAACATGCTTGTATTTAGTGATTTGCTTACAACTATCACAGTCTTGGTACAATGTATACTGTATAGTGCACTGTAAGAGGGGTTAAGGCTGCACTCCACAAACAAGAGAAAGATGCATACAATTTACCGGTGCTGCTGGTTCAAGGAAGTACCTGCCATAAACTCCAAAGTACACTGAGGAAAAGAAGGGATCCAGCGCTCCACGGATTTCTGAATAAATCTTTCTTATTCAGAAATCCGTGGAGCGCTGGATCCCTTCTTTTCCTTACTGTATAGTGCACACAGTATGTGTAAAAAACGTGTTTTAAGTATTGGAAGGGTTGAGAGGTTGTTATTTTTTATTCAAATGTTCACCAAGTGGGCATGTCACATGCAAACACTTCGGGGTAATCCATGTGACATGCAAATGGGCACCCATTATGCATGTCAATTTGAACTTTGTATCCACTTAATAACATAGAATTTCTAGAGCTTCAACCTATAAAACAGCATTAATTTTTATCCTATGAATCAGATATTGTAAATATTCCCTGAGATCTATGCTTTGTGTCACATGTAGTAATTCGGGTTTATTCTTAGACCATTTTTAGTTAAAGACTCAATGATCTTCAAGTCAAAGGATATCAGAAGCTGGATGGACAGATGAATGACATGAACCTTCAGGTGAGACATAATGCCAGCTTGTGGTGTCGGTGCTCTGTGATCTGCGCTCCAGTGCTTGTTGTCGGGCTGCAGACAGATTTCCCGGTGCCCAGGAGTCCAGGACAAGAGTTTTGACCGCCGTCCCCCACCATGTCGGCGGCCTTGCAAGCCCCCTCTGTCACACCTCATTGTGAGTCCTCTACTCTATCCCCTTCTTCCCATGTATTCCTCTTCCACCTCTGTCTCTCAGTCTTCCCCCTCTCTTCTTCACTCATTCTCCTCCCTCTCACTCCACCACCTCCGTTTCACTCCCCCACCTCCCACTTTCATCCACGCTCTCCTCTCACACTCTCCCCCTATACTATCTCTTAATTACCCCCTCACTCATACCCCCTTCCTCACCCCTCCCTCACACACACACACAACCCCCCTTGATGCCCATAAAAGCACCCACTCAAAATACAATACCTCCCCAGCCACAATACAATATAATACCCTTCCCACCCAAAATAAAATACCCCCAATCCAAAATGCAATACCCCCCAATCCAAAATACAATAACCCCAACCCAAAATACAATACAATAGCCACCCACCCAATATACAATACCCCCCAAGTTACAATACTGCCCCCCACCCAAAATACCATCCCAACCCCCTCCGCCCAAAATACAATACTCCCCCACCCGATATACAATACTTCCCCCCCCCACACACACACACAAAATACAATACACACATCTACATCTACCTTTGGGGTGGTCTGAGGCCTCTGGTGCCCCGGCTCTTCCCAGCTGCTGCCAGGCCTCTCTCCCGCCAGTATGCGGCAGAAGATGGGCCCATCGGAAGTCACGCTCAGTATGTGGCACACACCGGCGGGAGAGAGGCCCGACAGATAGGGGCCCACAGAATCTGGGGAGATACGGGGCCCGGCATCAACCAGAGGTCTGGCAGCTGGATGCAGAAGTTGGGCCTGGCCGGACCCAACTTCCAGCGCCTGCCGGGCCCCCACAGCCACTGCTCCCGGGACACTTGTGCCGTCTCTCCCCCTTGTCTGTGGCCCCCGCTAATCTAGTCAAAAAGCCAAAAAAAGATAAACTACCCATGAGTGTGTCAACATGTCAATAATTTTCATGTCACTTTCCGGAGCCGAACGAATAGACCCCAATGAGTCATCATTTGCTCCTGTTCTTTATCTGTATCATGCACACTCCCAAGCTCCAACTCCAAGTCAGGAAATTGAATGAGAAGTGCGGTGCACTGCTCCGTTCTCTGGACTATGTTTCTCAAACTGCTAATGGTGCATTTCTGTGCGTCTGTTCCTTATCCAGGATCCAGTATTTGCAGTGAACAATGCCATGTCCATTTGCGACGCTTCCTGCCTTGTGCACTATTTAGGATATTTGCAGTGAAGCGTTTCCCGACCATATGCTTAAGAGGGCATTTTTACTCACCAGAATTTCAAGGTTTTAAAGCTTGGTAAATATTTGCAAATGTTGATGACTGGAATTTTCTTTAAACAGATTTAGTCCGATATTCACCCATTTCACACTCATGCCAGTGACTGTAAATTTGCACATGTCCCTTATTTACCTGTGTCTCAGCTTCCAAAATGAATAAACTCTTCAGAGCAATAACTTATTGTGCCCATGCACAATGCTAACTGCAGTTTGCTGGAGAAGAGAGGGGTGTTTTGCACTGATTGCCTCTACTGAAAATATGTTTTTTTTTTTTTTAAGGTTATCATGTCACTACTAATTAAAATGATATACATTTGTATTGAAAAGTGCTAAATCTATACCCTTGCTTGAAAGTACTGTATAGATTAAAAATCTTTAATGTTGAAGACCAGATTCAAACTAGTGAGATGTCATTCTTCAAACAACTCTGTCAGCAATTAGAGGGTTTGAAAACATAAACAAGCTCAATTTGTCTAAAACACACACATCTTTTCCTTTGAAAGTGATATCTTTTTTAAGTGTCCTTCTGTTGGAAATTAAATTAGATTGGCATATCATTGCACAGCCTTCGACCTTAGACTGAATTGTTATTGCACTATAACAACGCCCCTTCCCCCCTCCTCCCCCCTCATCCTCCCCTTCCCCCACTCCCCACCCCACACACTCTATTTTATCATTTGTATTCTTGATAACATTGTTTCAGATTTCTACGATTAAAACAGCATTTTAAAAATAAATGGTAATTTAAAGACAAACATTCTAATTGCATAAATACTGGGTTAAAACGAGATATTTATCAGTAATGGCGCAGGGTAATTGTTCTCACTGAAGAAAGAAAGCTCAAATAAAGAACTTGAAAGTACTGTCACAATTGCCATAACAAGCAAAATATTAGAATACTTGAAAAATATTTTGAACTAAATGTCCTGGGGGTTTTCTCATTTCTGAGAATAAATGTGGTTTGAAAAGATCAAAAATATTCACTTGCAGTATGTCAAATGTAAGTCCCAGTCATTGAAAAGCTAATGAATACAATTAAAGTAGCTTATTTATGTTGCTTAAGATTCATTGAGTATTATACTTTCAGTTATCACGGCTTGGAAAATAATATACCCCGGTAACTAAACAAATTCACTGTCTAATGGGAGCTGCATTACATCTCTTTAGTTTGAGAGCTGTTCTGCATTTATTTCATGTATCGGTACTTCTTGGCCTATTATTTAAACTATGTTTTTTAATTTGACCAACAGTAAATAAACTACAGTAAGCAAGGTTAATTATTACAAAGCCAAAATGTTGAAGTTCAAAAACATTTGTCATTTGCATATTGTGTCCTCACACTCCTTCCTTTTGAACGGCTATGTGGTGACACACTGCGCATACGGAAATACAATAATAATGGCTAGGTGCAAAGGGATAATTGAACATACATACACATAGAGAGTAACCAGAGGTCACAGCAGTCCCAGTTTAATGCACTCAAGTCAAAAATAGAAGGATAATAGAAGTGATGGGATTCTAATATCCGCAAAATAGGCTGAGCATGGTGTATATATTCCATACATACCGTATAGGGCAAACACAACAATGACTACCATATACGGATAAAAAAACAAAATAATAAAGTTTTAATACTAGATAAAAACGGAGAAAAACGTGAACATATAATATACAGTGAAAACAAACGAAAGTTAAAATCCCCAGAACGGAACGACTAAGTGGTAGGTTAAATGTGTGTGTCGCCGTCGCCAGGCAGAATAAAGTATACCTAAACTGCAGGCAGATAGCCAAATACAGCTCAACCCCGTTATAACGCGATCCGTTACAACGCAGATCCGCTTATATCGCGATGCACGCGTGGCTCCCAATTTATCGTAATTATGAATAGTTTACAACACGATTATTGGTACCTTAAATACTTTATAGTTCAATGCACACAATTGTACATTATTTCTAACGCGATCCGCTTGTAACACGATGTGATTCTTTGGACCCCAAGCACAGCGTTATAAGGGGGTTGACCTGTATCAATGTATGTACTCAGATGGAGAAAAACGCTAGCTGGCTAAGATAGACAGATAGGCCAGAGATTAGTACAATGGACAATGTAGCCACATGTGTCTGTCTGTGCGAGTATATGATAGAGTGAAGGCTAATATAACAACAAGTGTTCTGTTACAAACATGACGTCTATTAATGAAAGTGGATAAGGTAGGGTGGTAAATACAACCAATGTATGTCTTATGGTGCATAATTATACACCTAACATGACCAAGTATCCGAATAGTGCACTTTATGTGATGTGTTGATAGGCAAATATATGCGCAAAATAGACACAAGATATTACAGCAGTGCTATATGAGTAATTACAGCAGTGCTATATGAGTAATTACAGCAGTGCTATATGAGTAATTACAGCAGTGCTATATGAGTAATTACAGCAGTGCTATATGAGTATAAAGGAATTTCAGAATATAGCATAATGTAGTGTATATATATATACTGTATACAGTAGTGTATGAAAAACAATAGTAAATGCATTACTACTGTAACACACACATAAAAAGTGCTAAGCATGGTGTGGTATTACTTGTGGTGCATTTTAGTATATAAAAAAACCTACAATGTAATTGGACTAACTAATTAGTCACAAAAAAACTTCTAATTGTGCATTTTAGTGTACATTTGTAATCGCTAAAGTGCTGTTATCAGAATAAAATAATTATATGTATTGTTCCTTTATCCTATTAAATCAGTTAGCATGTTTCATTTTCTCACTCAGCAAATACAGGTTAATAAGTCAAGTTAAAAACAAGACATTTAGACCAAGATATTAAGACCCCAAACGTCAACCACTTTTAAGTCTGGCAAAACTGTCAACAAGGAGCAGAGTTGCAAAGCCGCCAAGTAGCCTTCTTACAAGTTCGTTAAAAGATGTTTGCTAGCTCTGCTTTAGCACCAGACATTTTAAGTAGGCTATTCCATCACTTTGCCATTTTGATTATGACAACAAAGTGACACCGTATTGAAACGGATTCTGAAAAGAAAGGCTAACTGTCCAAATAGGTCTACGCTCATTCTAATTAAACGTGGCTTAGGTGGCATAACCTTCATAATTCAGACTATGACTATGAAGGATAGGCATGTTAAAGGCATTCTTTGCTCATTAGTGCTATTGCTGTCAGGCACTGCTACCTGCTCTTTCTTTAATGAATGTTAAGCCAGCCCTTTGTAAGATTATATGGCTCTCCTGAACCTTCTTCATTATAAAGAACTGTCTTATTTCCTCCAAGTTCCTTGAGAGTAAAATCAGGGACAGAGAGTCACCTTTTTGACATTTCCCAACCTCTGTACCTATTTATCTCATGGAGACCCTGAGCTCTGGAGATATCACTGTCTTAATTAAGAAGAAGGATGTGACCATGGTAAATTGACTGATTTCATTGATTAAGGACTAGCTGTACAAGAAACATTGATTTTAACAGTAGGTCTACATAAATGTAATTGTTTGAACATGAGGCTGCATAATTATACCGGTGGTTTGTCCTTTTCAACCTTCACTAACGCTCTTTTGCTTAATAGAGTTTCAAATTAACAGAAAAATTAAATATGCCAAAATTTCATGTGTGGATACCAAGGGGCCTATGCAGAGAGCAGCGCTATTTCGAAATTCGCCATTTTTTGGAGAAAATCACGCAGAAAGCAGCAGAAAATGGCGAGTTCCGAAAAACGCGCCAATTTTTCTTTTCTATTTGTAAAACTTGCCTCGCGGCTGGCGAGAACCTCAATCTCGCCAGTTTTAAAAATATCCTAATGCAGAGAGCCGCGAACGGCATCTAGCGGCTGTTCGCGCCAATAAAATGGCGCGATTGTCTCCTTTTTGCCTCGCCAGAAAAAATTGGCAAGAAGCTGCCGCTCGCGGCCATTGCAATGGGGAAAAAAAAGGCGCAAATTTGTTTTTACACGTTTCTGAAGCGCGCATCTCGCCAATTTAAACTCGCCACACGCATCCATGTTAAACATAGCAGAATTCGCACTTTTCTGCATATGGAGAATAAAACTCTCCAAAAAAGCTACTTTTTACTAAATTCGCCATTTTTAAAATTCGCTGCTCTCTGCATGGGCCCCTTAGTCCTCATTTTAGTTTAGTTTAATGTAATGATACAAGGAATATCCATCTTAGGGGCCTATGCAGAGAGCAGCGAATTTTAAAAATGGCGAATTTAGTAAAAAGTAGCTTTTTTGGAGAGTTTTATTCTCCATATGCAGAAAAGTGCGAATTCTGCTATGTTTAACATGGATGCGTGTGGCGAGTTTAAATTGGCGAGATGCGCGCTTCAGAAACGTGTAAAAACAAATTTGCGCCTTTTTTTTCCCATTGCAATGGCCGCGAGCGGCAGCTTCTTGCCAATTTTTTCTGGCGAGGCAAAAAGGAGACAATCGCGCCATTTTATTGGCGCGAACAGCCGCTAGATGCCGTTCGCGGCTCTCTGCATTAGGATATTTTTAAAACTGGCGAGATTGAGGTTCTCGCCAGCCGCGAGGCGAGTTTTACAAATAGAAAAGAAAAATTGGCGCGTTTTTCGGAACTCGCCATTTTCTGCTGTTTTCTGCGCGATTTTCTCCAAAAAATGTCGAATTTCGAAATAGCGCTGCTCTCTGCATAGGCCCCTTAGTGTTATATATAAGTTTTGTTTAGTTAATTACACATAATAATTATACAAACTGCACACACAGTTAACTTAAAACGTAAAGGGAATTACATTCTATGAAATAGCATTGTATCATTGTTTGAGGAAGATAATTGTGTTACAAATTGTTGAAATACTAAAGAGCCGTAATGATTTTTGGTGATGTAAAAGTTAGTTTGTATGACAAGAGCTGTACTGCAGAATCTCAGCAGCCAAAGTCCTGAACTGATGTGCGTGGAGAGGTAAAGGTTTTGAAAGGCATTGGATTTATTCATGCACTTTAACATTGGCAATTATTAGCTGTTTTTCCGATGTATCCATCCAATAAAGAGCCTTAGTTTCTTTAGAACACCAGTGGGTCACATCTTTGCGTAGTAAATCAGAGGCTAAACTGTAATCCTTAAACCAGCATAATGATTTGCATTTAAAACTATGGATCAAGAAAAGAGACATAATGTACTTTTCACATGAGATCTTTCAATTCCTTGGAAAACAGAATAAAAGGTATAATAGCAGCATTTTAGTAGCAAGATGTATTCTGGAATTACTATCATATATCAAAACACATGCATACATAGTGCATAGATTAGAAAACAAAGAGCAATATAAGTGTGTATGTATGTATGTATGTATGTATGTATGTATATGTATGTGTATATATATATATATATATATGCAAATATAGCTGTATGCTCATCTGCATGTCTTAGGCAGGTCTGCAACCCCGCCTTTCCCCATTATCACCCAGCATACAGCACTTCCACTGCAGCAAGGGATTCTGGGAAATGACATGCAAATGAGCACACAGTGTCACTTTTTGCCTCAATAACCATTTTTAACATGGTTCCCTATAGGCTTAAGCTTGCTGCATGGTCACAGCTTTGAGCACAGCCAGGGTTAAGGTGCATACCCAGAAAACCACCCACAGACAGCTGTTTCGACCTTGATGGGTCTCATCAGTGTGGGGTTGATTTTACTGGGAATGCAAGAGAGGCTTATGGGATAGGCCAAACCATACTACTGAGTTAAGTTATGGTGAGTAAAAAAAGTGACAAAAACCCTCCACAGGAAAACAAATATGCAAATATAGCTGTATGCTCATCTGCATGTCTTAGGCAGGTCTGCAACCCCGCCTTTCCCCATTATCACCCAGCATACAGCACTTCCACTGCAGCAAGGGATTCTGGGAAATGACATGCAAATGAGCACACAGTGTCACTTGTTGCCTCAATAACCATTTTTAACATGGTTCCCTATAGGCTTAAGCTTGCTGCATGGTCACAGCTTTGAGCACAGCCAGGGTTAAGGTGCATACCCAGAAAACCACCCACAGATATATATATATAAATATAGAAACACAGAAATAACAGGCGCAATCATAGCGTAAAAGGTATAACAATAAATTTATGGAGTCAAGGATTTAAAAATGCACACTCACAAACACAGCTTAATAAAAAGCATTTTTGAGTAAAACTCAGCCAGCCCGATACAGGAACCCGGTGACGGATAACTTTAGTGTAGTGTCCGGTGTAGATACACTGCAGCAGCCTCTGGGAACGCCTCCGGAGCCCGGGGAACACGAGGGACGCCGCCTTCCTCTCAATCCGGCGTCACACAGTGAGATCTCAGCTCCAGGTACCGCGAGAACTCAGTGACGTCAGTGGATTCGACCGGAATAAGTTCCCATGAAAACAACGGGTGGACGGCTGAGATAAATGCTTCCAAAGAAGCAATAAAATGCTATAGCAAGCCAGTGAGTGGAAATATAGTAAAACTGGGCAGTACACCTCCACAAAACACTCTCTACGCGTTTCGTCTCAAAGAAACTTCATCAGGAGGTACAGCATAGGTGTGGACCGTAGTATTATAGTAAGATGAACCAATCAGGACACAGAAGACTACTAATTGCTAATTAAGTACAGGAGGTCAATGTAAGGATAATATTAACCCCTATATGTTCCAGAACACATATAGGCAAAATGAGCCAGCAATACTAGAGAAAATGACCAAATAAACAGATACATACAATAACATACACTTTAACAAATTAAATTAAAATACATTTAGGTACTACAGCAAAATATAATATAGCATGATATAACATAATATAACATCATTGGCAGAATCATGTAGTAATATAATAAACAGATGCTAGTAGAGAAATGACATTACTCCAAATCATTGGGGTCAATGGATCTCCACTAGATGGTACACATACAGAGATAATGATATTACAGTGTTCGACAAACCTATACATTTTCTCGCCCCGGGCGAGTGAATTTAACCCCCGGGCGAGTAAATATTGGCCCAAGCAGCACACGTTTGGTACTAGGTGGCGAGTAGATTTTTTTGTGTGGCGAGTAGATTTTTTGGTGATTTGTCAACCACTGGATATTAATATAAAGATTCAGAGAGACCAAAGTACAAATGACAACAGAGTGGAAAGGGGGGGGGAAGGAGAAGTGATATTGGGGGGGGGGGGGGGAGGGTGGGAAGGAGGGAGGAGAGGGGAAGAAAAGAAAAAAGAGGAATGAAAATGGGAAGGGAACAGTGGGAAAGGGGCAAGGAAAGGGGAGTAAAAAATGGACAAAAACAAAAAAAGGGGAAGAATGGACGGAGAAGGATTTTGGATCAATGGTGGTCACGCAAGCAAAGTTGATACAGCTATATACACAATCTGATCTTTTAGTAAATATACCATATCTAAATCATTGTCAAAAGGAACAATAAAACACACTAACTGAGCCAGTGCGGCCCTACGAGTGCCACCACGGAGGGAACGAAATACATCGCTAACCCAGACCTCCATGAAAGCACTGCACCCCACAACAAGCATGAAGGTGTCATTATACTACTGTACTAATGTCTATTGTGTCATTGAGACCCCCTGGACACAACGTACCAAGTACATATATCCAGTAGGTCTCCCTGACACATAATTTCTTGAACCTATCACCCTCCGAAAGGGAAGATGAAATGGCCTCGATACCAAAGATGGACAGATAGCAGGGATCCTTATTGTGTACACTATCAAAGTGCCGTGATAAGCAATGTGACTGAAGACCATGTTTCACATTTCTACGGTGCTCGAGAAATCTAGTACTAACAGTCCTTGACGTGCGGCCCACATATTGTAGACCGCAACGGCAAGTAATGAGATATATAATGTAGGTACTAAGACATTTTATATAGTGTTTTATCTCATGTACAGAACCATTAGAAAAGGTTTTAAAGGAATGAATCTTACTTATATGCCCACAAGTAATACATCTATTCCTACCACAGGGGAAATTTCCTCTTGTAGGAGTCTTAATAGATGTTATAGATTGTAGATCAGTAATGGGCTTAAGTCTATTTGGGGCAATCATGGTCTTCAGACACCTTGCTTTTTTGAAGACAATTGGAGCTTGTATTGGCACCTTTGGGCCTAGAATAGGATCATTCTGAATAATGCTCCAATGTCTATTGATAATAAGTTTAACCTGATAGGCCAATTTATTGTACTTTGTGATAAACTTTGGAAATAAGTGTAAAGTATTCCTGCTTGCTCTGTCCACCGCTGGATCAAGGCCAGCAGGATCAGATCTAGTCCTGGACCTCTCAAGTAAGGCACTAATTTCAGTAGATTTAGCATCATCAAACGCCCTCTGCACCACTGTTCTGTCATAACCCTTTTGAAGAAACTTGTTCGTTAGAGTCTCTCCTTGGGCACAGAAATCTGAGGTCAAAGAACAATTCCGGCGGATCCTGAAGAATTGGTTTCTTGGAATGTTATTAAGCCACTTTTTATAGTGGTTGCTACTGTACTGCAGGTACCCATTGGTAGAGACAGGTTTGAAGTGTTTTTTACTATGTATCCTCATGTCCGACCTATCAATGAACTGTTCAAGATCTAAAAATACCATCGTATCTGGATGTATAGAATTGGTGAATTTTAACCCCATATTGTTAACATTAAATGAGTCTAATATGTCTTTCAGTTGGCCCCTTTCACCATCCCAAATTATAATAATATCATCGATGAAACGACCATAGAAGACCAGACCAGCCACCAGCCGCACATTCCCCCAAACATGGAGGTTCTTCCATAACCCCATGAAGAGGTTCGCATAGCTGGGAGCGAATCTGGTACCCATGGCCGTTCCACACGTCTGCAAGTAAAAAGTACCATCAAAAGTGAAGTAATTATGTGTCAAAATAAACTTAATACAAGATAAAATAAAATCTTTTTGTGACACATGTAAATTCAAATCTAATTGTAAAAAGTGATTGATGGCTTCTAAGCCCTTAGTATGGTCTATGCAAGTGTAAAGAGAACATACATCACATGTAGCCCAACAAAACGTGTCTTTCCAAGTGATCTCGGAGGTGGAATCAATGACGTGCAACGTGTCCCTAATGTAAGATGGTAATAATTTCACATATTGTTGCAAAAAAATAATCAACATATTGGGACACGTTCGACGTCATTGACCCCAACCCCGATATGATGGGTCTACCAGGGGGATGTGTGGTGTCTTTGTGCAATTTGGGCAAAGGATAAAAAACAGGTGTTCTGGGGTGTCTATTAAACAAAAAAGTGCTCTCTGCTTTAGTGATAATGCCCATACTAAGTGCTTTGTGAATTAATTCCTGAAAGGCCAACTGAAAATCTTTGACCGGATCTTTATCCAGTATACGATAGGATGAACTGTCCATTAAAAGGCAGACTGCTTCGGACACATAGTCCTGTCTATCCTGCAGGACGATAGCCCCTCCTTTGTCGGCTTGTCTTACAACAATATCTGTGTTTTCTTTGAGGTTTTTAAGAGCCAACTCTTCTCCCCCGCTCAGATTCCTGTGTGTCAGACGAGTGTTAGTCTGACATAACTGTTCAAGGTCTTTCAGAACAATGGTGTAGAAGGTATCAATAAAGTTCCCCTTAGAAGGGTAGGGGAAATAGATAGAAACAGGATGAAAAGGTCAGTGCTTAAAGTCCAGGGCCAGATCCGAATCCTGAACCAAATGCTGGGAAGAATCCCCACACAGGTTCAGGCGGCTAGGCTGGGATGCCTGAACATATACCGGCCCCCCAACCGAGTCTGGTTCAGAATGTGTGGTAAAGTTATGTGGTTCAAATGAATCATACATGTTGTTAATCTGTGTACTCGTAGTAAAGTTATCTATGACACCAGGCTCAGCAAGAATAGAAGTTAGTGCACGAATGCATTCTTGTTCCTGTGTGTTAAAATTGACATTGGAGGTATTCAGTATCTCCCTGTCCTTGAATGAAAAATGCCTCATCAGAGTGAGTTTGCGTATGAATCTGTTAAGATCCACAAAAAACTCAAACTGATTAGGTAGGCTACTGGGTGAGAATGAAAGTCCCTTCGCCAAAAGCGAGATATGGTAGGGTGTAAGTTCATGTGATGGCAAGTTATAAATACCATACTTTACTGGCGCGGCCACCATTAATCTTTTCTCCTTCTCTCTCTGTCTCTTTTTTCCTCCTCTGATCCCTCTGAATCTCTTTTTCTCCTTTGTGGATTTTGGGCTGACTCCTGTTTGTCCCATAGGGGATATTTCTTCCCTTTTTCGATGGGTGAATGTTGATATCCTTTCTCTAAAAAAGAAATAACAGAAGGAGATGTTTTATTTTGGGGTGAGAAATCAACTGATTCCAAATTTGACCTTGTTTTGGGCTTTGCCCCTTCCTTCTGACTTTCTGTGAACAAATCTCTATTGATAGATATTTCTTCTTGATTCTGTAGTGGGGAGAACTTGTTAGAGACTGGGCAATTAATAATAGATGCTATATGATCATGTGAGTGATCCTTAGACATCGCTGTAGCTTTGTCTCCAGGTATGGACTTGGATTTAGATTTATCTTGGGAACTAGTTTTCATGGTATTCTCATATGATCTTGATCTATGTCTGGTATAGTCCCTACTATTACTTCTTTGTTTAAATCTATTAGATTTACCATAATTACCGGATTTATAATAATCCCCTTTTTTCCTCCAGTCTCTCACTCTGTCATTAGCGTAATCATCCTTGTCCCTCGCATATTTATTTCTCTTTCTCTCCACTATTTCATCTTCAAATTTAAGGACCCTTTTATTAACAACCTCATCAAGTTCCACAAATTCATCTAAATTCTCAAAAGGTTTAATGGTGCACTGGATCTCCTCTATCTCTTTTTTCAATATCTTCAGCTTATCCTTCCTATAGGTAATCAGCATTTTAATTAGAGAGACCGAACATGTCTCCAGTGCCCCATTCCAATTCTTAGAAAATTCATCATCTGTTTCAAAAGTAGGCTTCTTTGAAATTCTAAGCCCTCTAGGAATAATAATTTTCTCTAAATAATTCTGTAGAGAAAGCAAATCTAGCCAATGATGCATTTCATCTTTGGTCAGTTTCTCTAGAATGTCAAAATTATTTTTCAAATCAACATTATTTTCTATTTTAGCAACAGGTACAATATCTTCATTAAGTGTAATTCTATGTCTTCTAGCTAGTCTTTCTTCACAAAAAATGCATTTTATTAAGCTGTGTTTGTGAGTGTGCATTTTTAAATCCTTGACTCCATAAATTTATTGTCATACCTTTTACGCTATGAGTGCGCCTGTTTTTTTTTGTGTTTCTATAGATATCTCCAAGGAAGTGGTTTTCCCTTCATTCGGGCTGCAGAGACTCTTTTGGATAGCAATTGGAGCATTTTTTAGGATTTGTATTTTTTATTTATACATATCTTTTTCTGGACTTTTCATCTGTTATTTTTATTCATATTTTTATTTTTTTTGTATTGTTTATGTATTATTAATTTTTCCCACTTTGTATAGTATAGGTTTTTTTCATCATTTTATGTGTTTATTCATATAGTGGTTTAGGTTGGCGCCATTTTTTCTTTCTGTTGTGTTATATATATATATATATATATATATATATATATATATATATATATAAACAAAGGGCGAAACCCACTGTAAACAATGTTTAAACTAATAAACACTTTTAGGGATATGGTATGATGAAAGTCCAGTCTGTAGAATCCAAAGCGGGGTGAGACCTACAAATAAGAAAAATAGCCAAATATGGTGAAGTACGTATGTTTAGCGACACACAGCGCAAGCACAGATTCTACTTACCAAGTGGGAGATAATAATGGGTATGTCAGGATAAAATCCTAGTCTTTAACTGCAATAAAAGGAACGTGCAACCGCAGGATCCGTTGCATGAACTCGATAGGATACTGTGTGATATCCGGCGCTTGTGCTCCGGTTCTCTGCCTCCTCGATCGCGAAGTCTCGCGATGTTTACGCGATGACGACTTGCTTCCACCTATGTTTTCCGTAAGTATCTTCGTTGGTGCAGTCACAGCGAGGATATTGATTAAAGTCCCAATTGCCTTTAATAAGGCCTGCAGCTTAAAGAGGGTTAGTACAATTCAGGCGACAAGACTACCGTAGCCCTACGCGTTTCATCTTAACAGACTTTTTCAAGGGGTATGCAGTCACACCTGTGTGGGGATCGGAACATCGATACCAATCGAATGAGAGCCCCATACAGGTGACAGGTGTAGATAATATGAGATTAAGAACCCATAACATAAAATGTAACCAATACAAAAGAACATTTAATAAGTAATATTATATTAAAAACAACCAATAATGTAAATATACGTGTCCATACTATAATTCACAATAAAAAATAGCAGTGGAAATGGCAACATGAAATGAACAAAGGAAACATGTAAACAGATACTGTACATATTAGATACTATGTTAAAAATGCACCCAGATCTATGTCCACATTGAGACCAAGTGGAACAAGTGTTTTCACTGCATGTATCCGCTTAGTCTCCAATCTGGAAATAGCATTTATAGTATCCCCTCCTCTCCAGTTGTGTGGTAATATATCAATACCTACACACAAAATGCCTGCAGGATTACAATCATGGAATTCGGAAAAATGTTTGTACAAAGTATGTTGTTGAAAACCTTTCTGTATATTAGTAATGTGTTCATCAAAACGAAGTTTTCGTTTTCTTGTGGTGAGCCCTATATACTGTTTATTACAGGGGCACTGCACAATATATATATAATATTAGTTGAATCGCAAGTAATGAAATGTTCTATATTGAAGATCTTACCTGTATGATTGGATTTAAAACATTTAAAAAAAATTGCCCCATGTAAACTTAATTTACAATTTTTACATTTTAGACATCTATAGAAGCCCTTCAAATCCAAAAATTATTTTTAGAAACTTTTTGATGAGTTGGTTTAAGACAACTAGGTGCCAATTTATTTTTTAGTGTATCAGAATTTTTAAAAAATACATGTGGGGCTTTAGGAAGACGTTCTTGAAGAATAGGATCTTTTAAAACCAAGTGCCATTGTTTGTTTATAACTTTTTTTAATATCTGTAGCTAAACGATTAAACTGCGTAATAAATGGAATATCGATTTTACCATCAATATTTGTAGTTTTGAAAAAAATTTAGAATTGTATTTAAGAAGGTAATTGCTATCAATATTGCTTTCAGTACTGTGCAGTAGAAGTTAAGTTTGTTCATAAAGTCAATGACATCACACCAATCCTATGGTGTAGCAGCTACAGAATTGCTACTAGTGTATGAAGGGTCATGGGTTCGATACCTGCATGGTATGATAAAATTATTAGTATAGGGGGGAGGTGTGTGTGTGTATGTATGTGTGTCCGTTAACAATAAAGCATTGGAAGTTATAATAATAATGATGATCATAATAATAATAAAATATAAAAAAACCCTTGGAGGTGTTTTTAAATCGGACTGCGTTATAAGCGGATCTGTGTTGTAGCAGATTGCGCTATAACGAGGTTGAGCTATATATATATATAATATATATATATATATATACTGTATATATATATGAATTTAGATCTATTCATAGGTTTTCATAAAATTTCTTTACATTTAAAAGTTGCTTACTTTGAGGTGTTATGTTGGAAATAATTATGATTTAAATACTGTACCTATAATTATGATTTAAATACTGTACATGTAATTATTCTTTTATTGGTTTACTTTTAAATGTGCAATCTGAATTTCTGATAATGATTACATATGGGGGAATATTCAAATAGATGAAGTATTACTATAACTTAGAGACTAGAACTTTGAAATAGCTAAGGCTTGTTCACATCCCAGTGTCAATATCTCCCCTTTTGTCCTGGAGTAAGTCATCTTTGGATATTGTTAATTGAGACTATAATTGTTGCAGTTGGGTCATTATAGCATGAAAACGTCCTCTGAAATTCCAACTGACGGGCCCCAATTGGCACTATTGCAATTTAATGAACAACTCCGTCTCTTTTTCTTACATACAGTAGTCCAAAAATTAAGTTGCAAGATTTTTGGGGGAAAGACTCATTTTGTTTAGTTTAGCAACATTATGCCGAGTGCTATTTAGAGATATGCAAATCCGCAAAAATCCGTTTCCCCGATTTTCTTGCATTTTCCCCCCAAAATCCATTTTTGCAGTATAAAACCCACCAACGGATTTGGTCAGTTTTAATCTGCGCGGATTAATCAAAAAACGCCACTGGATACAACCCGTGGACAGATTTATAGAATCCAATCCACGGATTCAGCGATCCGTTGGCGGACTCTTAAGAATTTGCTAACGGATTGCTGAATCCGCGGATTGTATTCTAGAAATCCATCCACGGATTGCGGAATCTGCAGAGTGTATAGGTAATAATAACATTTCTGGGATATGTGACGCAGATGCTGGTTACAGCAGGTCTCCCATTTCAAGAAGTTATTAGAGCTGTGCAGATGACTTTAAATTTGCTTTGCTAAATTGTTTGGGTTTTAGTTTTTTAAATGTTGCATTTTCGCAAAGGACCACGGTAACAGCATTGACCCTCTGTTGGATTGTGATACAGGGGAAATCGATTTACAGAGCCAATACAGCACTGAGAAGGTTAACTCCAAAGCAGGCTAGCTTGATTGATCTCAGTGGTTTTGTTAGGGGTATACAAACCTACAGAGACTCACTACAAAGGTTTCTATAATCCAGAAACACACCCTGGACCGCTATAGAGAGTAGGCTGCATTTGAACATTATCTGGTACAGGAAGCTACCACCCTTGACTTTCCATCCTCTATATGAGCAAGGAGAAACCCGGGGCACTGAAGGTAAAACTTACCCCAGACTAAGCAAGTGTTATGCTTGGGAAGGGCCTTAGCCCTACAACCCCCAGATAGGTACTAAATTCTTGGTTTAGTCAGTGCTCTTTATAGGAGCTAAGCTTGTTTATTTTCTTAACCATGTTTATGCTGATCACAAGCTAATATTTTATGTTAAATCTTTGCGTAAAATAAAAGCCTACATTTATTTTCTAAAAGCAGTCTCCTTTTTTCACATTTGCACACATCTCCTACAACCACATTGCTCAGGCTTTTGTGAAACGGCAGTATATAAAGGGTTTTGTAACCGGTTGCTGTTTACTTTTGTGTTGGTGTCTAGTGAGGTAGGAAGCAGGAGGGTGTAGGAGACAAAGAGAGTCAAAGAGTGAGAGAGTCAAAGAGAACGAGAGAGAGAGAGTGAGACTCAGAGTGAGACATGTATGCCATTATCGACCTGAGTCTTTCATCTGGGCCATTGGAAAAATAATTAAAATTGTTAGCCCTAAGGCTTCCTTAATGATGTACTTTATATGAGGGCTGGCCCGCCAGGGGCATTCAGCGATTTATCGGGGGTCGGCCTGTTACCACATGATCTCTACTGCTAGATGGTTGCAATCCATGTGCTGTCAACTTAATGAAGAAAGTCATAAGGATGCTGTATGACAGGGCTCTTCAGCTAGTTTTACAAAGGGGCCAGATAATGAATAAATTAATGAGTATGAGGGTCACATGAGTCTATAAATGTTATTATATACAGTATATATGAAGATGGAACTACAAGTGAAATCTTTGATAGCAGTTGGAGAAGTAGAGAAAACCCTTAAACTCTTTACATGCTGCTTGAAGAAAAGGAACATTCCAGAACAATGGAGTAATGCCATAGTTATCCTCATCCACATGAAAGGAAACAAAGAAGACCTCAAGAACTACAGATCAATCAGTCTGCTTCCAACCCCCGAAGAAGCTGACTGGTTGTTCAGCGAAATGTGCGTCGGGTCATATATCACAGATATTACAGATAAATTAACCTATTTAGGAGTATACCTCACAGCATTAATAAGAGGCTGAACCTTGTACTAACCAATCCAATTAGGAGTCATTATAACTCTGATCACATACAGGTAGAACCGGGTCTAACTTATGTAGGCTAGTATTTTTCCTACATTTTTCGTATTTACGTGTTGTGCCCTAGTAATCTATGAGTGCAATATATGTGTATAGTTCATCCTTTGTCTGTGAGCTACTCCATTATTTTAAACGTAACTATTAAATGTGAATTTTTATTATCTATCACAAATTCATCACATAAGGGAATTGAGCGCCCACAACTGGGGTTGCTTTCTCTCTGTTTAGAATACACTCATTATTTACAACAGAATAGCACCTGCCCCTCATCTACCTTGGCTGAGCGAGGGTTACCTCTCTTGTATGTCATTCTCCATATGGATCTCAGCAAGACCAAAGTGATGTTCAACAAATGTGTAAAATATGCAAAGATCAAAATAAGTGGAATAAAACTAGACAAAGTCAAATACTATGTCTATGTTGGCTGGCAAGTGACCATGGATGGGAACTTTTTGATTGAAATCATTAAGAGAATGAAGATGTGATGGAGGCTTTTGGAAGAAACAAGACAATATTTCAAGGGGACCTTCCACTGTGCCCCAAAAAGAAAGTTTTCAACCAGTGGATTCTGCTCGTGCTCGCTTATGGATGTGAAACTTGGACCCTAAAGGCGACGATAATTTAGAAGCTTCAGACAGCGCAAAGAAGTATAGAGAGATGCATGCTGGGTATTACCCGAAGAGACAGGAAAAATCATGAATGACAAACAATAGTCTGTGACATCATCACAAGGGTGAAGAAACAAAAATGGCAGTGGGCTGGACATATCACAAGAGCAAATTACCATCGTTGGACAAAGATGGTTCTTGACTGGATTCCAAAAGATTAAAAGACCAAAACGCCAAACAAAATTAAGATGGGCGGATGAAATCAGAAAATATGTTGGAGCAACATGGAGAAGATAAGCTTGCAACCACAGTACCTGGGAGATCATTGGGGAGCCCTTCATCCAGCAGAGGGGAGACAAGGGCTAAAGATGATTATATAAATATCTCAAGACATAAAAATCATTATACAGTACTTCAAAGAATACAAGTATCAATAAATTACAAAACAATAATACTAATTGTTTGTTCTTGTATGTAGTGCTTTACAAAAGATACTTTGCAGACACAGTCCTTGCTTTGTAGAGCTTACAATCTATGTTTTTGAATCATATTTTTATTATATATGCTGAAAAGTGAATTTAAATATGAACATATGCTTGGCCAAATGTCATGAAATTAGCAGGAGCATAAGGTCTAAGGGTTACAGTTATTATATATAATGGACATTCTAGTTTCTTTTATAAATATGCTGCTGTTCTTCTTTGATTGTAATTATTTTAGTTTAATAGTTTCATACCTTTGTATAGTGATCGGTTTTACGAGTATAGCTGAATTTTTTGGTAACATTGAAAATAGTGGGGATGGTAGGGGTATTTGGGGGGTGTACATTATAAAGTGGGTACAGTGCTGGTGTTTGTGGTGGGGGCGAATAGGTGTTAGCCACGTGCTGTCTTGGTTAAAAAAATGGAACCATTGTCTGATAATAATAATATCAAATAATAAAAGGAGTATGCACATGTTCTCTCCCTCTATATCTTGTAACAGTGATAAATCAGTTCAAATTGTCATTTAAAAAAAGCCAAGCACTGTATCAACATCACTGATATGTCTGTGTGTGGGAACCTCTGTATGAGTGCTAGCTTGTATGAGCCCACACAACATGGTAAATAACTCAAATATGAAATAATGCCACTGGCAAGTTGGCATCCTGAAGGGATGGTGTTGGTGGTAGTGAAGTGCACTGGTGAGTGCAAATGGTGGTGGTATTTTCTCATTGGCAAGATGGCACTGGTATCAGCTCAGAAAGGCAGCCCAGTACACTGCCAGCCAGTCAATTGTAATTTATTTTGAAACCAACTTTGTCAAAACCAACATCGTACATAATTTTTGATTGAATCAACTTCCTCCTTGAAAGCTGGGACCATAGAGACTGCCATAACATACCATGAAATGGCATAACTTATTTCTTGGGAAATAAGATGTTAATTTATTTCACACTGCTACTAGACAGATTGCTTCTATGATCTCTTATGATGGAACAAACTGTGCTGAACAATCTTTCATATAGCATGCTGGGTGGTGGAGAGCTGAGGCATTCTGGTACCATGCATGCTTTCATTGTGATGAGTTTCACCATAGTCTTCACCGATCTCCCTCCTCCTTTCCTTCTTCATAAATGATGGCACTGTAGACACAAGTTTCTCCCTTTGTGCTACTGTTTGCATCCACCAAACCCTAAGCATACAATCTTGTGTTGGCTTCTTGAAGACAAGGTCTACAATGTGGCCAAATCATTCCTTATTTGTTTTAATGGATCCTAAAACCAGGGATAATTTCTCAGAGTTGAGCATGATATCTACCAGCCTTACTGATTCAGTATTATCATTAGCCCAGCACTCATGCTGCATAACCAACAAGGGTTCTGATAAGAAGGAATATGAGTGGGATAATTTAGATGATAAACTCTTATTGAACACACAGTAACATTGCAGCTAGAGGAAACACTTTATGCGTCACATTTTGGTAAAATAAATGTAACCTACTGTAGCTTTACCCCTTAAACACTTAAACATACTTGCCAAAAAATATGTTGTGAAGTTTGGCATTTTCGTACAATCATTTGCAGAAAAACCTGCAAAAATGTTGCTTTGTTGACAAACTTAGGAGAAAAATCTGCACATCTCCACTAGTTATAGCTAATTGTTACATATATTGAATAAGACATTCCATACATATTACATTTTTCTTTGTAATGTCGCACAGTGACAGTAAATGGATAACACCCTTGCTCCCATAAAGACATGATCAGTGAAGTTTGCAATTTCAGTGCAATGGTATAATAATTATTTGTATTGTACATAAAGAATAGAAAAGTTTTCAGAAATCACATTACAAGAACAAAGGTCAATTTTTTTAAGGAATACCAACAAGTCGCCCAGGGCTTCTCAACTCGAGTCCTCAAGATCCCCTAACAGATCCGGTTTTAAGGATATCACTGCTTCAGCAGAGGTGGCTCAGTTGAAGACTGAACCACCTGTGCTGAAGTAGGGACTGATTTAGCCACCGGTGCTGAGGCATGGATATTCTGAAAACCTGATCTGTTGGGGGGTCTTGAGCTCTGGAATTGAGAACCCCTGAAGTAGTCCAACCAGAACAAAAATAAAATTAACTGGGGCACACAAATGAAGTGTCTCAAATCTCAACCTGATCTGAGCAGGGCCTGACAGGAACAGAACAGCTTGATCATTTGACCTATTTTGAAAAATATTTTTGTCTTCTAAAGCTCCAACAATGTACACAGGGCAGTACATAGAATTTTGCCGGCTCAATGAGTACCTGCCCTGTAGATCTTATAATCTAATTTGGTGCGTAAGGCACAGAGAACAAGGGACATGGCCAAGGTCACCAGAAATAGGAACATCAGAGAATTGGAGTATTGATGAAACGTTGGAGAATGGTTACACTACTGCCAATATGTGTGAGGAAATTGGTAAAGAAGAAGCTGATAACAAGCGATGGGCAAATTTTTGTGGAAGATTTGGATCCGCAACGGATCGGCCGGTTGCTTTGGTCCGCGGATCAGTCTCAAAAATGGCGATTCACCTTTTGCAGATTTTTTTTATTTAAACACTGACAATCCATCTGCGGGTTCCGCAATCCGCTGTCGGATTTTAAGAATCCTACCCATGGATTCAGCAATTCGCACATGGATTGTTAAAATCCACCAGCGGATTGTATCCAATCGCAGTTTTGGATTAATCTATGCAGATTGAAACTGGAACAATCCGTCGACAGTTTTCACACGGCGGAACGGATTTTGAATGGCAAATTTGGGAAAATTCGAGAAGTGAATTGGGAATGGTTCACCCATTTCTACTGAGGACGTAAATAAAAGGTGCAGGCACTGCATCCAGAACAGAGACAAAAGTGAGTACGCAAAAGCACAACGTGTCTGGTTAATAAAGAGGTTTGGACAACAGAAGCAATACATATAGATAAAAATGAAATAAATACTATATAGGATATCAATGCAAACAATTCTAAAGCTTTCATATGATTATTATCATTTCCGATGAGAGCAACACAAAGTTCTTCTGAATGCTTACTACATTCTTCTACATTCTTTCTTAAAGTAGTGTATGCTGATAAATTAAATGATGTCAAATACACGTGTAGCAAATGCTGTTGTGATCAAAATGTATAAAAACCCTAACGAGCAATTATTTAAGTTTGCTTTTAAATAAGGCATTGTTAAATACAGAACGTTTGAAGCATACAGAGCTTTAAAGCTAGCAGATACAGAAATAACTGTCACAAAGCAGTGTTAACTGCAATAATTTATTCTATAATTTAATGTAGACTTGACCCTTGTCACAAGTTAATACAGCATGAAGAATAAAGTGCAAAAACATGCTAATTAATGAATTGGAGAAATAATGTGACATTGTTTTTTTACCATGTTCCTAGGAAATATCTTAATAGTCGAGTTAGCAGAGCTTAGACAATTTCCCCATGCAATTATAGCTGCCTGTATTCTAATAACGGGGTATGATTCAGAGTTTTTAATACTCGGCTATGCTAACCACAGAAACTGTTTCACTATGTAACACACGACATTGTAAACCTTTTTGTGCACACTGTAGCAAACAATATGATTTATGATGACGAATAGAATGAATGTAACAGTGCCCCTCACACTGTAAATGTTTTGTAGATATGGAAATACATAGTGTTTCTTTACATTTATGTATGTTGTGGTTTCACAACATTTTTGAAATATACAGTAAGTACAGATCAATGACTGGCCTCCCTTAGCTTAATCATGGAATAACAAATCATATCACTGACATCATGTTGTGGACTCTCCTGCACAAAAACTGTACCTACCAAGAAGAAAACTAGGCTCTCAAAGAGGAATTCAAAAGGACTACATTAGATCAAAATATAGTCAGACAATATTTTGGTTACCAGAGAAACTTTAATCAGTGTAGCCTGATCAGGGCTATCCCTAGCGCTGCTATTCTAGTACACACCTTTTGGCACACTGAAGGGCATGTGTGAAGACATCTTCCGACGCTTGAAGGCATCTAATGGAATCGCACCACTTGGTAACTATTATAAGGCCCCGTATACAATATTAGGAGAGCAGCTTATTTACTCCAGTATGTTACCTGCATGGATGTACAAGACTGTCTGAGTTCACTTTCTGAGAACTCCTTTACGAAATCTTAGGGCATACATACATTCAAAAAGTGAAGCCCTGTGCCAGCCTAGGTGCTACATTTATGACTAGCAAAGCAGTGGATTGTGAGCTTGTTTAGGGCCCCACAAAATGGTTGGAAGAAAAAAATGTTATTACGCCATTGGCAAGTTGGCAACTGGCACTAGTAATGAGAATGGTGGTGGGTGATGGTGGTAAAATGACATAGGCATTGGGTAGGATAGCATTGGTGGAGCGTCATATATTGTATGGTTTTTTTAAGTGCTATTGTAGTGGTTGTAGGAGTTGTGGAATCTAATTAGCCTCCTCATCTTGAAAACTGAATGAAGGGTCCGTCCTCAAATTGTATTTCTGAGGAATCAGATGTTGAGCCACCTTAATAAAAGTGAGCCTTTCTGGACTACTATCGTAAAGATTAGTCTGGGGGTGACTTGATTGCCCCAGCTGTACTAAACACTCTCTGACAAATCACTTGCAGGAGGACAACTGAAGCATTCCACTGCCACTCTTGCAAGAGTGGGTCATATTTCTATTTTAGCACACCTATTCAAGAGGGTCAGAGTATGGAGGCAGGAATTAAATATCAGTATAATAGGACTCCACGACATCCACCATGTTTCATTTGATGCACTGCTTCTGCCCCACTGCACACTATTCCATAGCGGCAGAACATTTCCATTGCAAAATGCCTCATCGACTCCTGCTGTCACTTCCACCACTTCCACCACTACAACCACCAGTACTTGTAACACGAGGAGGCCCTTAACTAGAGGCCTGAGAGCAGATAACTAGTGTAGAATCATGATGTGTGGACACTGCTGACCACTGTGCTGTCTGTTTTTCCTTGGAATGTAGCACTGAAGCCAGACTCTGTGAACCTCCAACTGTATGGCCTCCTTTCTGCCTTCCAGTTTCCTCATTTTCCACCAGTGCCTGAACATAATGAATTAGCCTCCCCCTTGCAATTTGTCGCTGTTTCCTCTCCTTGTAAACTCCACCTTCACCTTCAGTAACTCCACCTTCACCTTCAGTAACTCCACCTTTACCTTCAGTATCTCCACCATCACCTTCAGTAAACTCCACATTTACCTTCAGTAACTCCACCTTTACCTTCAGTAACTCCACTTTAACCTTCAGTATCTCTACCATCACCTTCAGTAAACTCCACCTTCATCTTCAGTAGACTCCACCTTTACCTTCAGTAACTCCACCTATACATTCAGTAACTCACCTTAACCTTCAGCAAACTCCACCTTCACCTTCAGTAACTCCACCTTCCCCTTCAGTAAACTCCACCTTCCCCTTCAGTAAACTCCACCTTCACCTTCAGCAAACTCCACCTTCACTTTCAGTAACTACACCTTCACCTTCAGTAAACTCCACCTTTACCTTCAGTAAACTCCACCTTCCCCTTCAGTAACTCCACCTTCACCTTTAGTAAACGTCACCTTCACCTTCAGTAACTCCACCTTCACCTTCAGTAAACTTCACCTTCACCTTCAGTAATCTCCACTTCACCTTCAATAATCTCCACCTTTAGGAAACTTTGTTTCATGAGTGCTTCTTAGACAACTCTTTCTAAAGCTTTATTGCCCCCCCCCCCCCCCCCCCCCGAGTCTGGCCCTGAGTATTTAAGGCTCTCTGCCCCTGTGACTGATGATGACAGGTGATGTGCCCTCTTAGTGGCAGAAAGACAGCTTAGCAGAGGAACCTGGTTCAACCCCCAGTGTCAGCTCCTTGTGACCTTGGGCAAGTTACTTTATCACTCTGTTAGCTCCACACAGGGCAGGGACTGTGTTTGTAAAATGTCTCTTTAAAGCGCTACGTAAAACTAGCAGCGCTATACAATTTTTTTTTTAAATTGCTAAGATGGGTACCTGCTTTACCCCCTCTCACAGCTCATCGATATAAGGAACATGTAGTTGCTCTGTCATCATTATTTAAAATGTTAAAATAACCCCAGACAACAGCTTTTTGGGTTGGAAACAGTCGGGTGAACTAAGGGAGACTTAACTTGTAGTTGTAAATGTGGAGAACGTGGTGGTTGTGTAGTTTTGGGTCACATTCAATATTAATCACTGATGAGGATAATAATCATGATGTATGCTGTAGAATTGTCATAGACTATGTAACAATAGGTATCAATGATGAGGAGGGACTAATTGATCTATGATGTGTTTTTTGTTTACATTTTAATATTGAACATATAGGCATGCTTGCAGTTTTTGGATGAGCGAGGGTAGCGAACAAAGTGAAGACTTAATTACCTTAGCGGTTAATACCGCTAAATTAATGAAGGGGTTAATCCCTCCCGCTACCACCCAGTAGGCCTAAACATCCATCCTTGGGTCTACCATACCCTCACCCAATCCCTGTAAACAAAAATACAAACAACAACCCTACTACCCACCTCCTCTACCCCCAACAACCCCCCTCCAACACATACAGTACATTAATGGGCAAAAAAACTATTATCCAGATATTGATTATAGCTCATTTGCCCATCATAAAATCAAACATTAGCCAGCCAGCATAAATAAAGTAAATAACATTTTCTTCTTACCCCTGCCATCACGATGGGCAACCTCGTCAGAATATTCCAGGTCCATGTCCTCCGTTGTCAGCACGAGTACATGAAAAATACAATCTAATGGCCCCTAACCCTTTGATAATCTTAGTGATTAATAACCGTTATAGTAATTAAGGGGTTAACCCACCCTCCCCCGCTACCCACCCGGGAGGCCTAACCACCTACCATGGACCCACTTTACCCACCTACCCATTGATTGGCACAGTGGTTCATCATACCCATATAATATGGGCATGATAAGCCAGTATCGCACTCAATGGTCAGCCTAATAAAAATCATTAAGGCCAAAAATACACAAGAATAAAGTAAATACACAAGCACCTAAACACCCCAACAATAAAATAATTAAAAAGCCTAATAGTACACATGAATAAAAATTATCTATCACTAATTAGCAAAAGAATAAAAATTATTATTCCAAAACATAATAATTAAATTAAATAAACACCTATCCAACCAATTCAAGAAATAAAAGCACTAGCCAACACAACAATTAATTAATTTAAAACGCTGACCAATCCTAAAATGTACTAAAAACAAGCCATCCAAATGCCAAACAATTTAATCCAAACAATAAACAGAAATAGAAAAAATAACAAGCATTTACCAAAAAATGCGTTGCCTGTCACTGTATTTATCTGTTCCCTGGCACAGATTAATACATTATCAGTCAATGGGCAAAAAAACCCATAAAAAGACAATAACATACATTCAATATTTATCTTACCTTTAGAAGTCTTCGCCCTCTGAATCCCAGCGTATCTGCAAGCTCTCGACCCGTGACGTCATCACCCGCAATCCAAATCCATCCTCCTTGAAGATCTGCATCAGTTAAGAAAATCTTCTTTCTTTGATCTTCTGTCACCTTCTTAGATATTCATCTGTCATTATTTTCTTCCTTTCTTTAATCTTCTTTCTTCTGTATTATAAATATACTAGCTTTTGTGCCCGACTTCACCCGGGGAATGTAATATTGAATACATCTCCCTGCCCCCCTCTCCCCCCCTCGCTGCAGGCACATCTCCCTGGCCCCCTCCTCCCCCCCCCCTCTTGCTGCTGGATATAGTGGGGGTAAGATCTGTCTTTGTGTGTCTGTGTGTCTGTCTGTGTGTGTGTCTGTCTGTGTGTGTGTCTCCCCCTGCTGCCAGAACATGTCCCCGCTCCCCCCCACTGACGCCCACTGGCGGCACATCTACCTGCGCTGCTGTGGCATGTCCCCTTGCTGCTGGCATATCTCCCTGCTACCCCCCCCCCGTTGGTACATCTCCCCTCACTGGTGACACATGTCCCCCCTGCCCCTCTGGTACATCTCCCCTCCACCCCCACGCTGGTATATCTCCCCCGCACAGCTCAGATCATACACACACAGAGACACAGAGACACACACACAGCCCTGAACCAGGCAAGGATACGCCCCCTCCCTTTGTAGCCACGCCCCCTGCTCCTGCTCTAACAGATTTGCTGGACAGCCAAGGGAAACTTAGAATGTCCATAATTTGGGAGGTGAGTCACATTGGAAGCTCTAAATAGTTGGGTTGACCTACAAATCCGAAGCAGAATGTCCAGTGAAAGTTTTGTTGTGCTATGTGGTGCCGTTTCTTAGATTTCGATGCTTCGGACATCCAAACAAACAAACAGATGGAATCGAACTTAGAATTATAGTATAGATATACAGAGGTATATGGATAGGAGATAACCTGTCCATGTTTTGTGAAGTAAGGTTGTTCTCTAACATCTCTTACATATCAATTATTTGTATGTAATAGTTGTTCAATTATTAGTAACATACTGTCGCGGCCGAGTTTATTCTTACCTTTACCCGGTCTCGGCCGCGACAGATACCGGGCGCGCGCCGAGATGTCTCGCACGCGCGCCGGAGCCTCGGAGGATCGGTCCTCCGATCGAGGCACCCACCTCCCCTCACCGGGTCCACCGGGTCCCCCGGAGCCCCCCACCGCCATCCCCCACATTAGAGCAACCCAGGGTTCCCTCGGGGAGCCCTGGACACGCGTGCCATGCGCGCACGCTCCCGATGAAGCGTGACCGCGCATCGATGACGCGCGGCACGCCGAGGGAAAAAAACGAGCAAGCCGGGAAACCTCCCGGCTTGCGGCTCTAGCCTACTAAGGATAAAGTGTGTCACCACTGTATGCTCTGGTGTCAGGAATCGGCGTTCTCCACGCTCCCCACACAAAGCACCCCCTTCCCGCAGGGAGACCCTGGACACACAAAACAAACCTGCCTTACCGGCCTCCACGGCTCCTCGCCCCTGCCGCCGTCGCGGGATCACTCCCCTCGGCGATTCCTCTGCTCAGCGCCGGGCGCGCCCACGTCCTCCTGCACGCACACCTGCACCATCCACTGGCTCGGTTCACGCGCGTACACGAGTTACGGAGCACGCTCAGTCTGCACACTCTTATTCCCGTCCCCCGGACCTCAGGCTCCGCCCCCGCACACTGCACAGGCATACTCAGGTTACTAACAAGACTCACCTGGCCTGTTATGCCTGCACCAATCTGCAGTGTCTCCCTGTAGCTCTTCCTGTCCCGCCTTCGTTCCTAATTGGACCTTCCTGCTTTATCTAGCTCCTCTCTGCTCTCGGTCTTTGCTCGACATAGTCTCTGTATGGAAGTACTTCTGGATTCTCTCAGTGTTTTCACAGGTTCTGACGCGGCTTGTACGACTACCCCCTCTGGCTCTCGATCTCGGCACTCCTTGGACAACGCACACTCTGGTAACCCCTTGAACACGGCTTGGACAACGACCTATCTCCACTCTCCACTCCCTGACTTCGGCGAGACATCCTTCACTCTATCTCTACAACCGGTACCGGCAAGTATTGTCTACCTTACTACACCTGGCCTGGCAACGCTTCATACCACACTCCGGACACGCTCCCTTTGCTGCGGGTGTGCGTGTATTACCACTTCCCCCTTCAGCTCAGGGGACGGGTCTGGTCTGCGGGCAGCACCGGCGTAACATCTGGTCAATTGAAAAATTAGGCCAATTGTTAGGACTATAAAAGACTCAGATCTTGGTGATCATATCATTTCCCAGGATGTTGACACTGTCACAAAATGCGTATGATGGAACTTTGCAAGTTGCGTATCCAGTAAAGTGGAGACTCAACTAGACCAGTAATCCCACATGCCAAATTGGAGATCCAGTGTGTTTCCTACAGGAAGTACCGAAGTAACAGCAGGTGGGAGTAGACAGGGTCTGTGAGAGTAGTGAGGAGCTCCATGTATGCCTGCCGAAAGGACAACGCACTTCCTTTAAACTGTGAATGTTAATTTATCCATCACAAATGAGTCAGAGTAACACTTTTTTCAAGATAAAAAGCAGTGATAACTGTTTGCTAAATATTCCCAGTAGACACCAGGGAAACTTGTAAGGGGGAGGAAACTGGGAGGGGACTGGAAAAATGGCCCCATGAGTTGGATGCACTGTTGCTTTTTGTTGACTATATTAGGTATTACTTTGTACAGACGTGCCATGCTCACTATACGTGATATACAGTACTCTCCTGCTGGTCATCAAATTTTGACAGCAGTCCACAGCAAAACTGTATGTTTCCTCATCGATATTTGAGCATAGTTGCTAGAATAATAGAGTATTCTTATTTATCAGGGAGCCGCTGGGACTTTATAACAGTCGTATTATACAATGAGTGTATATATTCTAATATACTGTACAGTTTATTAATGCTTAGTTTCATACACAGTATATACTGTACATTGCTCTTTGCCCTTACTATGATTTAAACGTATTATATTCAAGTGAGATATGTACAGTCCAAAGAAGGATTATTCTATTGTTGCATCACAGGTAGCACAACACTGTTAGGAGATTGCTAGCAACAGTGGCACTTAGGCTCTTGGTGCCATTTTTCCAGTCGCCTCCCTGTCCCCTCCACCTTACATGTTTCCCTGGTGGCTGATGGATATATTTAGCAGACCCATATCACTGCTGTTTAATCTTGAAAAAGCTCCATGGGCTGACCAAAACGTTGATGAAATGTTTGTAATTATGTAAATACGTTTGCATAACTTTCTTCACAAGTTCACTGGATGCCGGATTTCTATTTTCGGAATGTACAGTATAACTGTTCATATGTCACGGCCTACTATAATAATAATAATAATAATAATAATAATAATAATAATAATAATAATAATAATAATAATAATAATAATATGTTTTGTGTGTTTTTTGTTTTTCAACTTTCGGACAGTTTGTTGCAAATGGGATTGTTACATGGAAGTGTTTTACAGTTTGTGATATTATATTAACCGGATTTCTTTTCAAGTCGCGATAATGTGAGAGTTCAAGTGGTTCAGTGCTCGAACGTTGTGACAGACAATAGCCGGCCTTTCTAGACAACTTTGTTGCTTCGACTGTCAGCGGAAACTAAGCTTATTTATAGGCGTGTATAAAAGCACACAATAATGCGAGAAAAAAATTCCCAGACATTACCGTTTTTTAACTGAAGTTTGACAATACTAGAACAATTTGATGGAGCTTCAATTTTTTCCCTGTGTTTCATTCTGTGTTATTAATCTTTGTCCAATAGAGTATTTCCCTAGTTTATTTGTACATTGATGCATTTTCACACTCTCTCAATGGTCAAAGTATCACACATCTCTCTGAAGCATTATCCCCACCATGGCTTTCCACTTCTAAATCCCAGTCACCCACATCTACACAGACCTCATTATCCTCATCCTCCAATCATCCTTATCCTCCAATCATCCTCATCCACCTCCATCAATCATCACCCTTCATCAATATTCCTCATCCTCCTCCATCTGCATCAATCATCTGCATCCTCCTTCAATCATTCTCCTCCAATCATCCTAGTCCACCTCCATCAATCAGACACATCCATCAATCAACCTCATTCACCTCCATCAATCATGACCCTCAATCAATCTTCCTCCTCCATCTCCATCAACAATCCTCATCCTCCAATCATCCTCATCCACCTCCATCAATATTCCTCATCCTCCTCCATCTGCATCAATCATCAGCATCCTCCTCCAATCATTCTCCTCCAATCATCCTCTTCCAATCATCCTTATCCACCTCCATCAGTCAACCTCATACACCTCCATCAATCATGACCCTCCATCAAATCTTCCTCCTCCATCTTCATCAACAATCCTCATCCTCCATCATCAATCACCCTCACCAATCATCCTCCTCCTCCTTCTCCATCAATCAACCTCCATCAATCATCCTCATCCTCCTCCATCAATCATCCTGCTCCTCCTTCTCGATCAATCGTCCTCAATCAATCATGCTCATCCACATCCTTATCTTCCTCCTTCTCCTCATCCTCCATCAATTATCCTCTGTCAAATTCTTCCTTAACAAAAAGTGACATTTGAATAGATGAATAGATGAATTAGCATGAAGTCAACCATCTTGCTTTTCAGAGTCATCATGTCCCTTTGACTCTCCTCTTAATCTGACTCTCTTAATAGCTCTTCAGTCTTTAATTATCAATGCAATAGCTTGTTCAGATCATCAAAGCTGATGATAAACATGGTAAGAATGAATCACTTCAGAGTAGTCTGGCAGGAACGGGTCAAGGAAGCCGGCATGTTGCTATAGTGGTCATTCAGGCAAGGCAGGCAGCAGTCAGAGTAGTCAGACAGGCATAGGTCAAAGCGGGTAGGTCTCTGGTAGCAGGATACAATGAGCCACAGTAACCAAACAATTACGTTGATCCAGCAAAGGACAGGAGGAAAGGGCTGGCCTTAGGTAGAAATTGAAGAGGGAGGGTGATCAGCGAAGGGTGACCAGAACAGCTTAGTGAAGCAGCAGAAGTAGTAGCAGGAGATCAAAGGCACACTAAGGTCATGGAACTGTCCAGGTGTTGATCAGGGCAGCAGCTCTGATAAAGAGTTAGTACAGCAGAGGTCGCAGGTTCCAGTCCTGCCAGGCCTACCGAACTGGGAGAGTGTTGAGACAGGTCAAATGGGACCACCCTATTAGTAGAATCAGTATTGATATATTGTATATTCCAGTATCATAATCAAGGTTTCCTTTATTATTATACAAAATATATCACATACTAAAATTCTTTATTAAGTTTTAAAATGAGTTGTAGTGTGTGAGTCATCCCTGCCATCTTGTTAAACATTTATTATGTAAAAAAAAAAAGAAAAATCCTTTTATTTCCTAAGACTATTGAAGTCGGATCCAATTATTTGATTGTTTGGATAACGTTATTTATAAAGCCTGCCTGGTAAATTGATCCTTATGGCCTACATCTTTAACCCTTTGGTTGCCTCATGACATATCCTGAACACCATGAGTGCCGGCAGCACACAATAAGCGGTATGCTGCAAAGCAGGAGTAGCCAACTCCAGTCCTCAAGAGCTACTAACAGGCCACTAATTAAGCCACCTATGCTGAAGCAGGGATATCCTGAAAACGTGACCTGCTAGTGTTCCTTAAGAACTGGAATTGACCACCCCTAATGTAAAGGATACTTAATTCATTCATGTGTTCGCGATATGAAATTAGAGATGAGCAAATCTTTGGTTGAATTATGGATCCGCGGATTCAGCAATCCATGATTCTTCAGAATCCGCCAACGGATTGCTGAATGTGCAGATTGGATTCTACAAATCCATCCACGGATTGTATTAAATGGCGGTTTTTGATGAATCCGCACGGATTAAAGCCGACGAAATCCCTTTACAGGTTTAACCCCGCGCAATGGATTTTGGGTTAAAAATGCGAGAAAATCCGGGAAACGGATTTGGGCAGATTTGCCGATCTCTATATAAAAGACCACTGACCTCCGGTCATCAGGCACTCTCTATATGAAAGACCACTGACCCCGGTCTTAAGGCAATTTCTATATGAAAGACCACTGACCTCCCAGTCATCAGGCACTCTCTATATGAAAGACCACTGACCCTCGGTCTTCAGGCACTCTCTATATGAAAGACCACAGACCCCCGGTCTTCAGGCACTCTCTATATGAAAGACCACTGACCAGCGGTCTTCAGGCACTCTCTATATGAAAGACCACTGACCCCCAGTCTTCAGGCACTCTCTATATGAAAGACTACTGACCCCCAGTCTTCAGGCACTCTCTATATGAAAGACTTCTGACCTCGGTCATCAGGCACTCTCTATATGAAAGACCACTGACCACCGGTTTCAGGCACTCTCTATATGAAAGACCACTGACCCCCAGTCTTCAGGCACTCTCTATATGAAAGACCACTGACTCCCAGTCTTCAGGCACTCTCTATATAAAAGACCACTGACCCCCAGTCTTCAGGCACTCTCTATATGAAAGACTTCTGACCTCGGTCATCAGGCACTCTCTATATGAAAGACCACTGACCACCGGTTTCAGGCACTCTCTATATGAAAGACCACTGACCCCCAGTCTTCAGGCACTCTCTATATGAAAGACCACTGACTCCCAGTCTTCAGGCACTCTCTATATAAAAGACCACTGACCCCCAGTCTTCAGGCACTCTCTATATGAAAGACTTCTGACCTCGGTCATCAGGCACTCTCTATATGAAAGACCACTGACCACCGGTTTCAGGCACTCTCTATATGAAAGACCACTGACCCCCAGTCTTCAGGCACTCTCTATATGAAAGACCACTGACCCCCAGTCTTCAGGCACTCTCTATATGAAAGACCAGTGACCCCCAGTCTTCAGGCACTCTCTATATGAAAGACCACTGACCCCAGGTCTTCAGGCACTCTCTATATGAAAGATCAAAGACCCCCGGTCATCAGGCATCGGTGTTAAAAAGTACTGTATATCATTACTTCTTACATTTTGATCAGTGTACTAGTTAGTACATTACTTATCTTTTTTTTATTATTGTAACTCTTTTCAGTATACTGTAGGTAAATGCACTTATTGTATCTGTTGCTATTCAAATTCAGTATTTATTGAGAAGCCGTTTGTTCTAAATGAGAACAAATGTTTTTATACCATCCCACATTTTATCTAAATAAGAGTTGCTGTATCAAGCCTTCATATAAATTTAAAATATGTCCTTGTACAAGATGCCATAAATGTCGACATTTTCAGCAGCTTGAATTTATGGTGACACTGAATTTTTATGACCCTATAAAAGCCTATAGTCATGATGACATCTACAGCTGAATTTTCACAAAAATATAGTAAATTGTGTGCAAGATGAGTGTCACATAACATTTCCATGGAAAATAGCGGGGAATTATGTCTCCAGGCCCCCTAAACTAAGTTATAAAGTTAGAACTGCTGAGTAACATTTTATGAACTGATTAACTTTATTGAGCAAAAACACACCAAGCACAGGTAAGAGGAAGTGAGCTTATTATCTAAGCAAATGATGCACACATACTATTTTGGCCATAGATATTCTTATCTTTATCAGAAGATGCTTGGGAAAAGGCCATCACGTGAAGGGATAGACAGAGGACCCAGTGCTACTTCCAATAACACAAATTATTTTGTTCAATAGTATCTGTTTTTTTTCTCATAAGTATATGTCATTTACTTAAATACTTTGGCCAAAACATCCCCTCAACAGGTCCTATACTATCAATTTTATACTGTCTTATGTATTACTTCCCCTGCACAGAGAGGAAAGGAAACAAAACAGAACTGCAGCCACCAGCATGGGATGTGTGACGTGTACGTGATGTCTAAAGGGTTCAAATGAAGAAGCAACAGTACAACCACACAACCTTCCCCCTACCGTCACCAACTCGTGTACGGGTACTAACACCTGGGGTCAGAAGTTTTACTGCCATATGGCAGTTTAACCAATGTCATACAAGTTTGTTTGTTTCTCTTATTAATAGTTTGACTGCTAAAAGTAATTTACCATTCATACAACCCCAATAACATGTGATGCTTAGTACGCTTAGAATATGTTTTACTACGACAGTGTACAACGTCTGAATAGTAATAGTAAAAATAGATAATGTGCTTCCCAGTACAATAAATACATTTATTGTGGTTTGGTAAACAAATTGTTATTTACATTTAATATAGTACAAAGAAAATAGGTGTTATTAATATAGAACTACTGCAATGTCACTCTTACATACAGATGTGTTCAGGCTTGCTGTTCTCTGTGCTGTGTACATGAACGGCCGCTACACCACTGTAGCCGGATGCAATCACGGCTCCAAAAACAGTAAGCGGCCTGGGAGGATTAACACTGTGGGTGTCCAAGCGCTTGTTCTCCCGGACCATCAGCTTGAAGAAGGACATGCTGCAAGAGCTGTGCATACAGACCAGAGAAGCACTAATTCTCCTGGGCAATCAGCTGGCAGAAGGACAGTCTGCAAGACCTGCGCAGAGAGACCAGAGAAGTGCTAATCGTCCCGGACCATCAGCTTGGAGAAGGACAGTCTGCAAGAGCTGTGCATACAGACCAGAGAAGCGCTAATTCTCCTGGGCAATCAGCTGGCAGAAGGAGGGGTCTACAAGAACTGCGCAAAGAGACCAGAGAAGCGCTAATCATCCCGGACCATCATTTATTTATTTATAAAATATTTTACCAGGAAGTAATACAGTGAGAGTTACCTCTCGTTTTCACGTATGTCCTGGGCACAGAGTTAAGACAAATAATACATGGTTACAAATACTGTTACATAAATGAGCAGGGTATATATTATATACAAGACATTGCATGCATAATTAAAGAAAATATATATTATGGGCGTATGAAACAGTTACAGACCAGATTAAAATGTGAGACAGCCTTAGGCCGAGTCCATAGACGGACAGGCAGTTCTGAGCCGTGCGGACGCTCCACGCTGAGCCCCTGCATCCTCAATGAGGATGCCTTGAGAGGGGGCTCACACGAGCGTCCGCAGGCGTGCTGACGAGTTGGAGGTTTCAGCCGAGCGCCAAGCTATTTTTCAGCGCGCTGTCGGCTGAAAACCTCCAATCACAGCAGCGTCAACGTCACGGCGCCGGATGTCGGCGCCGTGACATTGACGTCAGTGCATTGCGGGCGATTGGCCCAGCGACGTCACTGCCCCGCCTCCAACCACCTCCCCCCGGCTCTCTTCGCGCACGCTGGCTCGCCTGCAAGTCCGTGCAATCGCGCTGACTGAAGCAGGCGAGCCTCAGCATTAGAGCGCCTCCGCTCTCCCCACACCTCTATGGCCCGGGCCTTAGATTTGAAAGAACTTAAACTGGTGGTGGATGTGAGAGTCTCTGGTAGGTTGTTCCAGTTTTGGGGTGCACGGTAAGAGAAGGAGGAATGGCCGGAAGGAGCTTGTTCAGGGAGCTGGGTAGCTTGCCCATAAAGAATTTAAAGGCAAGACAGGAAAGAAGAACTTTGCGCCTAGACTCTAGTGATGGCCAATCTAGTTCTTTGAGCATTTCGCATTGATGTGTGTTGTAGTTGCATTGGAGAACAAAATTACAAATTGAATTGTAGAGGGTGTCAAGTTTGCTAAGGTGGGTTTGGGGTTCCATATATACTATGTCTCCATAGTTGATCATTAGCATTGGCATCTGCTGTGTGATACGCTTTCTGACCAGGAGACTTAGGGAGGATTTGTTCCTGTAAAGTACCCCTAGTTTGGCATAGGTCTTGGTTGTCAGGGTATCAATGTGCAATGTTCTACCATGAGCTGGCAGAAGGACAGTCTGCAAGAGCTGCACAGAGAGAGCATGGTATACTATTGCCATGACAACGTGACGTCACAATGTCATATGATGCCACAATGTCACTGGGATGAGGAGCAGGAGGAGATGCTGGAGCAGACCCCGCGCTCTCCCCTGGCACCAAGCCCCACTAAATTTCACACCAGCTCTGAGCCAGTGACGTTACATCTGACAGTCACATGGTACATCCACCAATCCTATTGGTGGATTAACCATGTGAATATCGATTGCATTTGGTTGAGAATGACCACTCAACCAAACTTGATAGGAATTACATGGCACATCAAGCAAGCTGATTGTTGATGTACTACAGTACGTGATTACTTCCATTTTTGACTACTGTGAGGTCATGTCAAAGGGATACACACCCAAAGAGGTCACAAAGCCTAGTTGACTTCACTTCACTCATCCAATAATTACAAAGCCCCCATTTCATATTCTAACAGATTATTGCGGATACTTTTATTAATTTGAATTAGATTATCTTCCAATTTCCAAATAAATGTGTAGTGTACATAAATAGAATTGATTAAGTTTATGTAGTTTGGGATGGCTTCTGCTCCATGTGATAAATGTAGAAATACTGCAATGGATGCACATCAGACATCACTAATATGTCTAAAGCTGCTTAAGTGGAATAATTATGCAATTTTCAGTTGTCTATGCCGATGCCTGACAATGCATGTAGTCTCGTAATTAAGAATGTCTATGTTTAAATATTTGTGCGTTATCTATAATAATTGGAAAGATGTTTCACATTTTCCTCTCACTAGCCAACAAATACGTTACTGCATGATTTAATATATCCCCACATAACCGTTAGCTTTATTAGCATTTAGTGACAATCAAACCAATATTTGTATTTATCTTCTGATAAGCAGAAATTATATATATTATTTAATAAATACATCATTTTATATTAAAAAACGTAATTTTTTTTAAGTCTGGAGTGCATTTTTTAATTTACAAAAATATAAATAAAATGACTTTATATTATTTGAGATGAGATAAAAACAACTTCTATATGACAAACTAATTGTTCAATTAATATACATTTGTAATATACATGGGTTTGTCATCAAAATGTTCAATACTTTGCATTTTTAGTAAAAAGAATAGAATATAAACTGTTTAATATAAAATAGACATACAGTGTCCATTGATACATTGCCATAAATATTTACTTAATACATTTCAATTCTGGTAGACAAAAACCTAAGTAAATGTAATCCCTATTGGATTACCATGGCCTTTTAGGGATTAATGGTGAGGAACCACATAGAGAGTGATACTTTTCCCATTGCACAGGATTGGGCGGCAATCAGCAGAAAACTAAGCCCCACCCTGTGTTGCCTGGAGACAAGGCAATCACAGGGGATTTATATAGGGAGGAGAAAGTTCTAGGGGGGAGGTTCCTGGAGAGTAAGAGTGGAGAAGCCTCAGTGTATACAATTAAGAAGTATGTTCCTGTGTGTATAGGACAGACCATTCCCCTTTTATTATATTCTAGATAGGGAGAGTGCCCCTTCATATAGGGTCCTGAGATACAGCCAAGGTGAATCCAGCGGTTCACAGAAGAGGAGGCAGGAATGCCACAGAGGGTCCATGAGGGGGGGCCTGGGTGCCATAGGATCAGCTCTACAGGCAGATCCCCCACATGCCTCAATCCTAGTCTGTCAAGAAGTGGCAGTTCAGAGACAGGAATGGGGTGTCGATCCACTATCTATAGCGAGTCGAGTCCACCAGGGCCCCAAAAGGGTCTCAGAGTGACAGAGCATAACGGACATTATGCAGAACGGGGACAGGTCAATGAAGGAGAATCCAGCTAAGTGTCCACATATCCCCAGTGTGTTAAGGGGGGGCACCTGCGGATGTATCTGTTCAGAGCACAGACAAGTGAAATTAAATGGACAATATCTATGCCCCTGTGTACTGTGAATGAGTGCGAAGTGCCCAAGTAACAGGGGGCTCACATAAAGAGTGTTGTTTGTTCTACAAAAGTTCCTCGTGCCCATCACTTCCATCTCCACATCCTCATCACCCAGCCGCACAAATCTAGCACCCTGGACAAGGTAACACCTTCAGAGTAGCCAATAATGTAAACTGATGTAAACTTCCAAGGAGTCGGGTAGGGCGGGCTACATTCATTTCTAAAAGAACGAGAACATACTTGAAGAACAGTTACATTTTCTTGCATTTCTTTATCAAAGAGTTTTGAACTCTGCCAATGTATATTATAAACAAACAATTCACCGATTCCCAGCTTTCTACAGTACATACTGTATGAGAATGAAACCATTTTATTATTTGAGTAGGTAACGCTTCCCTTCGTACTAGGGAAGGGCAGGTTTTTGGGTTTGAAATCCAAACCTTGTGAATTTCAATTTTTTACCATATTATCAATTAAAAAGATATTTTATAAATTGCATGTGGTTTGATGTGTTTTTTTTTTTTTTTTTATATTAAGAGTATGTTCTATTCTTTTCTGGGCTATAATGGCTGATCTTGGCTAGTCTATGTAACCATTGTATTGCCATTCCAAGCCAGAAACCAGCTATTCTTTGCAATATGAACCTGTATTCTCCAGGGATAAAGCTCCCAGAAGACACTTTGGAAGGTATCCTATGGCATAGCACCTGTGGTAAACCACAGACAATCAAATGTTACACTGGAGGTGTTTCAGATTCCTGGTCAGCACACCTACAAACAAGCAGCTTTCAATCAATCAGCTAGAAAAGGCTGCACTCAGAGTTTAGCAGTGAGGCTGAGAACAGATCCATAGTAGCAAGCAGTCTGTGAGATAAGCCTAAGGACCTGAAACTACGCAAAACTTATTTTTAATCTAAAGTATTGTTTACCTGTTATATTTGTGGGGCAGAAGAAATACATTAGTCTGCTCCCCAGTTAGATGGGAATTTTATTTTCTGTTTTGAACCAGAAAAGGCAAAAATGTATTTTGTATGCTTACCTGGCTTTTAAAGGGGTAGTTTTCCTCTTGAGAAATAATTAATTTTCATCCATGTGTACCTCCAACCAGGTTTGCTGGAATGAGTACAGGGTATGCCTAAAGATAGGTGTCTATTTAACATCCTAACAAGGGTCAATTTTTAAATAGATTGCCAGCACAGGGACTTTTTGTGGTTACCTCCAGAGAAGCAACAAACTAATAAAAGATGGAGCAATTGATGATTACCAAACTTGCAAAAATGCAGCAGCAGTTCATGGTGCAACTACTGGAGCAAAGGTCACCCATGGCAGAGACCCCAGTGGAGATGAAGGTTCATCCCCAACAGAAGTTATTTATAAATGAAACCAGAAAATAGACACAGGTGTTTTGTTTTTTTTTTACTAATTTCGAACACATAGCAAAGGAATTCAGAGAAGTGGGCCTTCTACTTGGCACGATTTCTCAGTGGGAAGCACAGCTCACCTGTCAGAGCATTAACCTAGATGGCGAGGGTATGTATGTTGCGGTGAAGAAGCCATACTTGCCTGGTTGGGTGCCATCAGAGAATGAACACTAGAATAAGGAGACAATCCGCATGCACTTTCCCACCATTTAAAAGGATTTATATTGGTGGTGGCTCAAACCATTTAGACGCTCATGTCCAAAAGTAGTAAAATAAACTTCTTGAGCAATTTCTACAAGCGCCACCACATGATGCCTGAACCTGGGTATGGCAACATCCAGACGCGCAATCTGATGGAACCAGTTTATGTTGAACAAGTGAAAGTGGAATAAAGGCCAAACAACATAAAATGCTCACTATTAATAAAGTGAATACCTAAATCCAGCACTCAAGAGATAATCTTATAGTGCAAATGTAAATAGTGAAATATAATATAAAGTATAGATGGTGATAATACAAAAAATAACGTCTGGAAACCCAGCTCAAACCCTCTGGTGGGACCTGTCTTCGCCGGTTCTAAAACGTAGGAATATTTTCCTACAATCCAGGGGGAGCATGTAGGGAGGAAAGACAGCAACACAGACAATTTAAGTGCAGGTGTATTGCAATGTTGGATGATAATCGACTAGTAACTTGGCTCTATACACAGCCTACTCACAGGATACTAGATGTTAAAAGGCAATTTCAGACAAAGCTGTAGCTGGCAGTTTTCAGTGGGTCTGGTACAGTTAGAATCCCATCCAGGCAGCTCAGAAAAGATGACCCGCCGCATCTTGATAGGACGTCTGTTGGTCCCAGGTGGGGGCTCAGCAGGGACTGTGTCTGCTCCGTCGCTTCCGTCGGAACTCTGACGTCACATCCGCTCTGGTTCCCTCGGTGTACAAGCTGTTTGCTGCGCATCTCCTACGTGATCAGGCGTAACAAATTCCTCCCACTCTACACGTTTCGCCTGCTTAGAGTCACGGCTTCATCACCTTGATAAAGAGCTCACGCTTGAAACTCGTTGGTGGTTTTTTTTGCCCCATTATGCAACTTTTTTTAAAGGATCCAATAAATTGCTTTTTTTATGGGTACGCACTCTGCTTGACCTCATTCATTCTTTCTACCTCTGGTGCAAGTAGTGCTTTGTTTTCTCACCTATCTTACCTGCATGTTTTTAACAGCGGAGGCATACCTATACCCAAGGACAGCAGGATACACCCAGAAGTACCAACAAACACGAGTTAAATACTATTTTCTTCACACTATTCAACAAACATCCACTTCGATGCATATATGTCTGGGCACAAGTGTGTGATGATTCTTACTGCGGTGCTTGTGGAATCTGTACCAGCTATTCGAATTAATGTGGAACTGTGTTTATTATAACCCTTTATAATCCTGTGGGGACGTTGGTATATCAAGTGGGATACTAAGGGGTATATTATCAGAGGATTTTGTGGATTAAATAAGTATGCTTATGTAAGCCATTGTGCCTGTAGTTTCAGAGCACCACACAGTCAGTCAGTCAGAACTTTTTTCACCAATAAGAAAGGAACAATTTTGCGCGGTTCGCAAACTCGCGCAAAAGTTTCACATTTTATATATAGACGTTCTAGAGATGCTGGAACTAGGGGTCATCCCTGTGTCTCCTGCTAGCCCCACCTCCTCTTATGATTGGTCAATCTAAACCACGAGTGCCCCAACTCCTAGATAGTTTGGATTCAGTAAATTCGGACCCTCCATACTTAATTGACATGTTCCATTTACCAATACAGCAAAGGAAAAGACTGAATACGGTTACATTTCAGTGGTTCATGGATAGGCTCCTATTAACACATTTAGAGAACATTGCATCCTTGATGATTTTGTAGCGCAGGAGTGCTCATCTCCAGTTCTTCAGCACAGGTGTCTAAATCAATCCCTGCTCCTGCACAGCTGGATCAATCAGAGCTTTTCACTCTTCTGCTCCTCCCTACATCTCAGCCCTAATTTCTCGCTATGTACCATCCCGACTCTTGCGTTCCGCTCAAGGATGTCTTCTCTCTACCCGCTTTGTATCTAAAGCCCTCTCCCGCCTTAAACCTTTCTCACTGACTACCCCACACCTCTGGAATGCCCTTCCCCTCAGTACCCGACTAGCATCCTCTCTATCCACCTTTAAGACCCACCTTAAGACACACTTGCTTAAAGAAGCATATGAGTAGCACCGTGGATAATACTATACATATGATACATAAAGCTTGGCCCCTTGCAGATGCACTTACCAGAACGCCCTCCTACTGTCTCTGTACTTTCTTCCTACCTACCAATTAGATTGTAAGCTCTTCAGAGCAGGGACTCCTCTTTCTAAATGTTACTTTATGTCTGAAGCACTTATTCCCATGATCTGTTATTTGTATTATTTGGTATTTATATGATTACCATGTGTATTACTGCTGTGAAGCGCTACTGTATGTACATTAATGTCTTCACCGGTGCTGAACCTGGGATATCCTTAAAACCTGACCTGTTGGGGGGAGGGGGGTGGGCTTGAGGACTGGATTTGAGCCCCCTCTAGTAGTATATGGTGGGAGTTCAACCTACCAAAGGCAGAAGCTCTGTTATGGATTCCTTAAAAGGCAGAGTTACTTTAAGTGCAAAACCAGAATAGTGCTCAACTGCACTTCCTGAGACGCAATATTTTGAGGTCTAGTCAAGTCTCAAATGAGAAAAGTACAAGCAATCCAGGCGTTGCCCAAGCCCATAAGAAAAAAAGTTGAAGTTAAGGCCTTTTGGGGCTGGTGGTCAATTCAGAAAATGTGCCACATTTTTCTATAAAAGCTGATCCTCTTATAGAAATGTGAAAACTAGTGAGCCAACGAAGCAGAAGGGACTTTTATTTTACATTTATTTCAATTATGTTCTTTGTAAAGGTCCAATTCTGGCAGCCCTGATTTTTCTAAAGAACATATCTTGCAGACAGGTGCATTGCACGTGGGGTTAGGAGCCGCCCTGTCACATCACCGGGGGACACCCAGCATTATACCAAAGCTGCAAGTTGCTTAACAGGATTATGCAGAAGTTGGGAAAATTGCCTTGGCTTTGGCTGTCACTGCACTGCTGTGAGGTCGAAAATGCCCTTCAGTGGCAGACCATGCAGAAATAAAAACACCTAGGTAAAACCCAACAAGCATTACAGCGATTCAGCTACAAAATCCATCATAGAGCAGGAAAGAAGTGATCTAGGACATTTTTGCCGTGGCCGTTCCACCATAACAAAATGACCGCTGACGCTTCTCTGCTACTCACCCCGCCGCCGGGACCTGTCGCAGCTGGCCGCTTCATTGCTAAGGTAAGTCTCTATGTTTAACCCTTATCCCTTAAATTAACCCCCTACCCTAACCACTAAAACCCCTTAAATGAACCCCCTACTTTAACTAGTAGTAAAACTTACTTTAGAAGCGGAGATTCTGGCGGTGGAGGGTCCCTCTGTGGCCGAACGCCAGTGGTCATTTGGTTGCTATGATACGACCATAACCAAAAGTCCCATTTTGGGAAATGCTGGCTGGTGTCCAAAGTACAAACAATGGCTGCAGAAGTAGCTCAACCGTATAGTGTTGTGGTATGCCAAATACAATTAGTAGTTCCACTCAAGGTTTTGCAGGTGGCTGGTCAAGCCAGGGGGCTGCTACAGCTGAGAACACCTGCAAGCATGCAGCTTTCCATCCAGCAGCTAGAAAAGCCTGGAGTTAGAGTTCCGTACAGTGGCTGAGACCATATGCAGAAAAGCAAGGAAACAGATGTGGTCAGTCTGGAGATTACATTGAAGACCTGCAAGGTGTGTAAAATTCCTGTTGAAAATGAATGAAGTGGGTGATTGTACTATTAACGGGATTGTCATAGAGAACACGGTACTGCATTTCCACCTAAAAAGTCACAAAATTACAGTAGCGGTTTTATAAATATTTATGACTGTTGGGAGTAAGCAAAACATTACTGAAAGTCTAAAAAATGATTTATAGTAATTCATTATGATAAGTGCTTTAAAGTGTTGAACATTTTGAATTAATTTTCAGAGAAGGGTATACTGATTTGAATTAGATGAAACAGATCTCAAACATTTTAATTCTAACTACAACCATCATTTTTGGAAATGTTTTATATTAAATATAATCCCAAAAATATGAAAAGGTCAAATTTTAATAGATAACAGATTGGATTCTTCTGCCTGAAGTACTAATCAAATTTCAAGGAGAACAAAGTAACAAATAAAAAGTGTTGTATATCATATGTGCACATACAGATATAGTGCAGCTTAAATTGGCCTTGTATCATGTCATTAAAAGTCTAATATCCAAAGGCTTATATTTAAAAAGCTCCCCATCAGAACAGCAATTTGACTGTCTTCAATTTTCAAGGAGATGTAGAATATTTGTGTCTTTTGTAAGGTTTTACAGAATTTTTTTTAAGTATTTCAAAATTGTACTTTGTTCATTTGCGTTGGAGATTTTCTTCAAGCATTTATTCTGCCAGATTTTACTGCCAGTTTGTAGCATTTTTTAAGAAACTGTCAATTATAGGACCATGCATTGGGGCATATTTTTAACCACAGATCTCTCGATGAAATAGCACTTTCTCATAAACATAAATAACGGACGGATATTTTGTAATTAGAGGAATGTTATGGCCCTCAAACATGACAGGGATTTTGAAATAAAGATTGGTTGGTTTTAGACCATAACACCACCTATTCTATGTTGGTGTTTAAATGACATATTAGAAGACACAAGTTCATGGCTCGTATTTACAAAGTGGGGCTGCAGTATGCCACGAGACACCGTCTGATGCAGGAAGACACCTTGCAGCTCATTCACACAATGGATTAGAATGTATCTTCTGGCCCCAGAAGGGGCTTTAGAGCATAGCACAGTTTAGTAGCCGCTGCTCTTATGCAATTGCTAAGTGTAGCCCCTTTACCCCCACCCTAAGTGAGATTAAGTCTGCTACTCCATACTTGTGGTGGTGTGGTGCGTACCTGTGAGGTAACAGGAGTGCTGAGCACTTCTGCGGTGGTGTGGGAATGATCAGGACAGGTTCACAGGGTACCTTTGTTCATGGGTTGCAGCGCCTCCAGTCAGCGTGGATCCTCTGGGATAGTAGGATGGTCCAGACTGACACTTTTCTTTAGCCCAAGACAGTGAATCACACTTGCTTATGGTTCCATGGTATTTATTGCATTGGTTAAGATCTTATTGCAGTTACATCTCTTGCTTCCCCTAAGAAGGTGACTTCAAGGCTTGAGGCCCATCCAAGTTTCCTCCTACATGGTGCTCCTCCTGAGGCCTCCTAGTGAGATGTAGAAGCACATGCACACCGCTGGTAGGTGCTGGAGGGGGGTACTTATCTGCCGGTGCGCTGTATCCAGGGAGGTCCAGACATCCCAGAGGTACTTAAGCAAAGGAATGGAAGCAGGCACACGGTCTTTCTAAAGGTGCAGTTTATTGTGCCACCAAAGGTCCAACGTTTCGGCAAATAGATTGCCTTTATCAAGGAGAGGGCTACAGAACATGTTAAACATACCACAATATATACACAAATGGGTACTCACCCCCCCACGATCACTGCTGCCTTGCTCCTGGATGTCAATCGTGACGTCAGGGCGCCAGCGTGACGCAGCGTGATGACGTCATGCACCACCTCCTCCCCTGGTGGTGCATGACGTCATCACGCTGCGTCACGCTGGCGCCCTGACGTCACGATGGGGGGCGTTGACATCCAGGAGCAAGGCAGCAGTGATCGTGGGGGGGTGAGTACCCATTTGTGTATATATTGTGGTATGTTTAACATGTTCTGTAGCCCTCTCCTTGATAAAGGCAATCTATTTGCCGAAACGTTGGACCTTTGGTGGCACAATAAACTGCACCTTTAGAAAGACCGTGTGCCTGCTTCCATTCCTTTGCCTCCTAGTGAGACCCAGGGTAGCTGGTACTCACTCCACAGAGGGATGAAAGAGACACACCCACTTTTGGGAAAGTGCCAGTATTTATGCCCTGGGTGTTTGATTGTAACCCTTCCCTATAACAGAGCAGGTCTGGATACAGACAGGCCATCACATCCAGCATGTGATCCAACCAGTATCCACCCCTCAGGCTGACACAAGGCTGGGCTGTTGCTAGGCCCAGCCTTGGATACATCAAATGAATCTAAGGCTGCAAAAGCACACAAGACCTTTCTGAAGGAATTATCCCATCCACTGCCTGCACCTAACAGGACTTACACTGGTAGGGCCCAGGAAAATAAGTAGCGTCAGGGAGGCTATGCTACATAAGGTTTCTATAGTTGGTGAAGCACAAATCAATAACCAAATTGAAAATGGGGTCTGAATGAACTCTGCCTCAGAAGGTTCCCCCTTCTTGTCTTCTGTGGTTGTCTCGAAAAAGAAGAGGCAGGACATAGAGTAGCATGTAATGTACAGTATATTCAAAGATAGCAACATGTGGCAATCCCACTCAGATTTGTTAAGAACAATAAGGGCAGCTGATATCGGTGGCAATCCGTGGCATTTCCAGGTCCTGAGGCTCAGATTTCTCTTCCCCTCCAGCATTTGACGTCACCACAAGCTAATGTTACGTCTGGAATACACAGCCTTTGTTCAGCTCAGACTCTTCCGTCTGTACAAACACACTGCTCTCCGCAAAGTCAAAGTCTAAACACAACATGCTTCGCCATGATGGCTTCTTCAGGAATCAATGCAGGTGAGTAACTTTCATCTGCCATGAAAGACCATTGCAGGAATTTGGTGAATCCAGTCGCTTTATATAAAATACATCAATTACTTGGATCCAAACCTTTTCACAGGTCAATTTCATTGAATGAGAAACTCGCTTCTAGAGAGATCTGTGAACACCACTCTTTCTCCACTCTCTCCTCTCTCCCAACTCTGTATTTCCAAAAGTCCCGGAACTGAATAGCAAACCTGACCCAAATCTAAACTGTAAAAAAAAACACCCGGATCTCTCAACATTTCCATTCCTGTAGAGCTGCCCCTCTTTGCGCCAGTTGCAATTTCATGTTGGCTTCAGCATGGGAAGAAAGGGTGACCTAAGGGTGCGAGAGAGACACAGAAGTGCAGATGGGTGGAGAGAGAGGTGCTTCGGCATGGAAAGAAAGGGTGACCTAAGGGTGCGAGAGAGACACAGAAGTGCAGATGAGCGGAGAGAGAGGTGCTTCGGCATGGAAAGAAAGGGTGACCTAAGGGTGCGAGAGAGACACAGAAGTGCAGATGGGTGGAGAGAGGTGCTTCGGCATGGAAAGAAAGGGTGACCTAAGGGTGCAAGAGAGACACAGAAGTGCAGATGGGTGGAGAGAGAGAGGTGCAGCATAGAGCGAAAGATACAGAGCAGAGAGATGGGGAGGGAAACACACGAGACAATGCATTCCAGTGAATAAAAGTACAATACCATAAGTGCAACAAACTAACATCAGACAATAGAAAAAGGAAATTCCTGCGCTGGAAAGCTTACAATTTAAGTTGAATGGTAGGAGACGTATGGAGATAGTGGGTGGTAAGTGTGAATGTGGGGCGGTAGCAATGAGCCCATGCTATTTAAATGTTTCGTTCAGGATGTGTGTTTTCATGTTTGACTCAAAGATGGGGACGGAAGTTGTTTGGACAAATTAAATGTGAGGGAGTTCCACAGGTAAGGGGCAGTGAGGAGAACAGGGTTTGAGACAAGAGAAAGTAGTAGAGGTGGAAGGAATGGAAAGAAGACAATTATGAGCAGAGCACATAACACTGTAAGTTACCTGTGTATACTGGGTATCTATATACCTGTACTATTAGATTGGCATAAACCAGCCACCATCTGACCTGCCTGTACTCTAGTATAATAATCAATATTTTCCAGTTGGATTAACATTGCTACCATACCTGTGTGTGTTGGGTATATAGTATATTAGAATGGAAGAGATACCACCACCTGACCTGTATTTACGTTCTCCTACTATACCAGTCAATCAGCTCCAGTTGGGCTAACACAATACTGTAACAACCTTTATTGTATATATTGTTCAATTGAGACATACCAGTAGCTGAACTGTCTCTATTCATTACTAGTACACCAGTCAATTAACACACACATTCCCAGCAAGCTGAAACCCCAACACCCACCACATATATATTTATGTCAAAAGGAGTGCTACTGAGCGTTGCAAATGTATACCCGACTAGCACCCTCTCTATCCACCTTTAAGACCCACCTTAGGACACATCTGCTTAAAGAAGCATATGAATAGCACTGGATAATCATGGACACATGATACATAAAGCTTGGCCCCCTGCAGACGCACTTACTAGAATTCCCTCCTACTGTCTCTGTACGTTCTCCCTACCTACCAATTAGACTGTAAGCTCCTCGGAGCAGGGACTCCTCTTCCTTAATGTTACTTTTATGTCTGAAGCACCTATTCCCATGATCTGTTATTTATATTATTTGTTATTTATATGATATGTATTACTACAGTGAAGCGCTATGTACATTTATGGCGCTATATAAATAAAGACATACAATATAACAAAAGGACAGGGAAGCCTTGTAATTAGTACCATATATATTTTGTCAAAATTGGATGAAGCATTGGGCTTCCCTGTCTTTTGTTAGTACACCAGTCAATCAGTTCCAGTTGGGGTTAACATAACACAACAATACCCTTAAAAGGTGAGTGTGAGGATCAGCGTAAGGTCACGCCCCTGTCACGCATCTCGCGACGTCACCAATGTCGCGCATCAGCCACAACCTGCGCCCAGGCACCGCGTTGCTGGAAGGACAGACACCGCAGGGGCAATCCCCAGGCTCCGCCCCCGTGACATATCCCGCGACATCACAGGTAATGCACGTGAGTCACAGCCTGCGATAGGCGTCACGCCAGTAGGAAGAGTGACACAGCAGGACCGTCTTTAGGCCCGCCTCCGTGATGACATGGGCAGCGCACCGTATGGTGAAACATGGTGTCAACTCTCTACTAATATATCAGTCAATCACTTCCAGTTAAATTAACGCCCTTTATAGTTTATCTTTGCGTCATCTTTCAAGCTACACTTTTATAAACAAGAGCACTACATTTACTCATATCATTTTTGGAGTGAACTTATGTTACCGTTTACATTTAACCAAGAAGGATAATACATATTAGGGACGTGTGTTTTCTCGCTTTCAGATACACTTGATTTACATTTTTTGTTTTGTGTGATTTTTCCCTTTTCCTCAAATGCACAAATGAGTCTGAGACAGGCAGCAGTCTAATGAAGAGTCAGACCCTTTCCCTATGTCATGTACCTCTACATATTTCTTCTGACATGGGTGGTAGCCGTGACTGCAGTGGAAAGCCACCTGTGGATGTGGACATGCCAGAGCAGTCTAATTCTGTAGCCTAAACTAACTGTAAGCAACAGCAACATTTAACTCTACTAGAGCCGCACCCACTGCTGCTTTAGAAGATGCAATACTGTCCCAGGGTTTCTGCTTAGCTGAGATGATATTATCTCCTGATAAAGATGCCTCTCCAAAGATGGTACAGAGAAAGACTTGCTTGGTTCCTCATCTAGCCATGCTGTAAAATGGACTACAGCCATCTCTCCTGCTGACAGTAAGGCCTGGTAAGTTATGGGCATGCCAGCAGTAATTATGGAGGTTTGCCCACTCCTGACGAAGCGCTGTAATGCGCGAAACGCGTTGAGGGTTTGCTCATTACTTTTGAGTTGCACTCCTGGGTAGGAGTGCAGTTTTAGCACGGTTGATTCTCCCCATACATTAGTTGTTGATATTCCCCCCGTGATCTCGCTAGCGTTTGCTGCTATTGCCATAGCCCTTGACCTAGCTTGAGAGCCCGCCTACCACCTTTGTGTTGCTGCAATTCCGGGTCCGGGTCAGGGACCCTGTGAGAATCTGCAGCAGTGGATCACAGTCGGGGCAGGGGGATTGTAACTGACGCTGTATACAGACCTTTGTGGGAGCATCAACATGCATGCGGTTTTAACTAATTGTAAGTAATACTGTGCAGTGTTGTTTTAATAAATTGACCTCATCTTACCTTGGCATTTCTCTTTTTCTCTGCGCTCCACCTCCCCCTTTGTTTTGTATTTTGGATTGATTGTTGCCGGCTGATCTCCGGAGGGAGAAGGAGCAGCGGGAGAAGAGGCCTTTCTGAAGATTCCCCGTGAAGTTTACAGACGAGCGCGGTCTCCATTTCCAGGAACTGAGGTTTGCCCTCACACCCTGGTGAGGTGCCCTATGTATGGATGGGAGTGGCCACATACTCTGAATCCATAATTAGGGATGTCAGAGTTGTGCCTGCCCCCAGAGGATACATAAGGCACAGCACTGCTTAAACGTTAGTTGTTGCAGAGTTGGTTGTAGTTATTGGAGCAAGGAGCAAGTCTGAGTACAGACTTGGGAGGATGCGGCTCACAAGACTGTGACCAGGGACCTGGCACAGGGAATATCTCCCTGAGGGGAGATAGGGAATCTACCAAATTGGGAAGAGATACCTTTCAAAGGGAAGTGCGGTGAGCATGAGCGGCAGAGCACAACCGCTGTGAGGGGCAGCTGGCCCACCTCACTGCAATAAAGATGATCTTGTTCAATCATACCCTCGTGTGTAAGTGTGGAGTGATTACACAGAGGAGTGCACCACAGAGGAGTTCCTCACCAGGACCATCCACAAGCGGACGCTGGGATCCTGATGAGGTGGAGGCGCTGCACTGGATATAGGTAGGACTCAAGTACACTACCTCAGCTGCCTGTCTGGGTTGGCAATCCCCACACAACATCATGCGGGAGACTCAGGAGTCCTGTTGCCAACAGGTGCACCACCAGACACTACACTGTAATGGGGACTGGTTAGACCACAGGGGCCAATGTGAGATTGGGTGGGTCAGGCTAGGCAGAAAATCCGTTACACTCACATAAGTAGTTTACTGTCAGGGAGTCCTTTCAAATTAAACCTAATTATGCTATGATCACAGGTACCATGTAGCAGAGAATGTAACATTCACTACCATGTAGCATTGTATATTCATTCTCATATCCTCTCTTGGTTCACCAGGCTTTTGCTAATACGGTAGCAGCTCTTTGCCCATGCTACCAAAACCCATCTGAAAAAATCCATTCCAAACCAAGTTAATTTGAGGATATCTCTGCTTCAGCACAGGCAGTGCAGTCATAATGACTGAGCCAATGATTGAGCCACCTGTGCTGAAGCAAGGCTGTCCTGAAAACATGACCTGTTGGTGGCCCTTGAGGAATGGAGCTGGCCAGTCCTGTTCTGAAAACTAAACTTAGAAAAACTAGACAAGAAATGCAAAGGGAGGACAGAAACTGGTGTTAACTCAATCACACAAAAAAAACAATTGATTAAACATCTTATTAACTACAAAACCAATCAATAACAGGGATGACAGCGGGGACACAGGTCTAAAAGCTCGTGCCTAACACAAAGAATTTAGTGTTCCCCACTTTTCTACCCACTATGCTCCAAAGTATGGTGAAACATGTACAAATATAATCTAAATAAATACCAATTTGATATAATCTTGATCATCAATTTTATTGTATCAAAAATGTTGTTTAGAAACTACTGTCATAATGTATATCAAAAAATATTATATGAAAAATCCATCTACACCTCAACCATATCACATGCAAAATACCAATAATACAAATATAGATATGAGTATAAAATCAATTCATAAGGAGCAGTTAAATTCATATATCCCAATAGTGCAATGAAAGTTTATTCAGACTGCTCTAAAAGTTCTCAAAAGAGATATAAATATGAACGGAGGTAGCGGGTGTTATAGATCCTGCGGGCATAATGCAGCGACATACACACGTGTTGTCTATTGTTTAAAATTAGCCACGTGGGAGTAATAACTTCTGCTATAGTACATATGTAAATCACTCCTTGTGTAACTTGAGAGAATATAGTCTCCGACATATAGGGACTATGCTAGTAGCCTTCATAAACCAACTCGCTGGGCCTGTTGAGCCGCCAGTTTTTGGAGCGTTGTTATCACGGTATGCAGAACGCCTCGAATACCTGCAATAGCAAAATGCCCCAAACGGGCGAGGAGTCAGCGACGTGACGTTCTCCTCTCTCGAAAGGGCTCACCCTGCGATCTGGCCCAGCTGCATAGAGAGAGCCGCCTCTCCCTGCGTATATCTCACCTGCGATGAAGCTGTTTTAAATATAAATTTTAATACTAGTGTGCGGGGGTCTCTGGAGCAGAGCCGTGTTGATTTCAGGTCCGGGGACCCCCTGCTCCCAGAGATACAGGCCCTGTTATGGGGTGCCGGTATCTCCTATGCATTTAAATGTCTTGTGTCACGTGACCGTGGGATTGAAATACATAGGAGATACTGGCACCCCATAATGGGGCCCGTGTCTCGGGAAGCAGGGGGTCCCCGGACCTGAAACCAACTGGGTTCTACTCCAGAGACCCCCTGCTCATGTAAACTAATATTTAATTTTGAATGAAACTACCCAGTTTATTGTGGGTAGCGGAGGTAATGAAGGGGTTAACCCCTCCCACTACCACCCGATAGGCCTAAACATCCATCCTTGGAGCTACTACCCCAAAGATGGTCCTATGATACAGCGTCTAATCGGATTGAGCTGTACCATCTGACCCTAAAATGTGACGTCACATACCCTATATAAGGCCTGTGCGTCTCATTTTAGCGTACGATCTCGACGTGGCAACATCCATTTTGGATTTAACATGGAGTTTTGGATTGAAAGGAAGAAGATTAAAGAAAAGAAGAAAATAATGACGATGATGAAGATAGTTGAAGGAGAAAGAAGATGGAAGAAAGAAGATTTTGGTACCTGTTGCTGTTCTTCAAGGTTGATGGAGTAGGATTGCAGTGGATGATGTCGTGGGTCGAGAGCTTCCTGATACACTGGGATTTGGAGGGTGAAGACTTCTAAAGGTAAGATAAATATTGAATGTACTGCACCGACACACTTTATTCGAGCAAATACCCAGTATGTACCTGGCAGATACCTGGAATGCGCCGCTCCTCACCTCTGACAAGCCCCGTTGCGTTTGCCTTCCCAGCCTGGGTTCATGCCTGGCTGACGGGCGGCTGATCTGTTAAATGATAATGATTAGGATTTAATAGGCTGCAATGCTTCGCGTGTCTACCAGATGGCATAAATTCATGAATTGTAATGCAGTATATATATATATACTGTGCAGTATTGCAGCCAGCGGGAATAAAATGCTTCAATCCCTGCCTTGAAAATACCTCAATGCACTCGGGCAGAAAACAGTCACAAACCTCAATACACCCGGGTATACCCGAATTCGTGGGACTAGCCGAGCTCGAATAAAGTGTGTCGCCAGTGTATATAATTGTCTTTTTTCCGTTTTTTTATTGTATTTATTTATTTTTATGTTTTTTATTGCCCATTGGCTACTAATGTATTAATCTGTGCCCCTTTAGGGTACCGATAAATACAGTGACAGGCAATATATTTTTTGGCAAATGTTTGTTTTGTGTTGATTGGTATTTTTTCTATTTCTGTTTATTGTTTTGATTAAATTGTTTGGAATTTGGATGGCTTGTTTTTAGTACATTTTAGGAGTGGCTAGTGGTTTTATTTCTTGATTGTTTTGTTGGATAGGTGTTTCTTTAATTGTATTCTATTATTTCGGATAATATAATTTGTATTCTTTAGCGGTTTTGGTGTTAGAATTATTTTATTGATGTGTAGTTGAGGCTTTTTACTTCTATTATTGTTGGGGTGTTTAGGTGATTGTTTATTTCTTGAATTGTTGTGTATTGTTGTGCTTGATTGTTTTAATCGGTTGGCCATTGACTGCTATAGTGGCTTATCATGCCCATATTATATGGGTATGATGTACCACTGTGCCAATAAATGGGTAGAGGGTGGGTATAGTGGCCCTTGGGTGTGTTGTTAGGCCTTCCGGGTGGGTAGCGGGGGAGGGTGGGTTAAAACCTTAATTACTATAGCGGTTATTAATTGCAAATGTTGATTAAGGGGTTAGGGGCCAATAGATAGTAGTATTTACACTTGCTGCCAATGGAGGATATGGACCTGGAGTGTGCTGATGAGGACGCCCTTCATGATGGCAGGGCTAAGTAAAATGTTTTATTTACTTTATTTATGCTGGCTGGCTAATGTGATATTTTGAATGGGCAAATGAGCTATTATCCATATCTGGATAATAGTTATTTTGCCCATTACTGTACTATATGTGTTGGGGGGGAGGGGGTTGGTGGGGGTAGAGGAGATGGGTAGTGGGGTTGTTGTGTTTATTTTTGTTTATTTTGGGTAGAGGAGGGTAGTCGCCCCAAGAATGGATGTTTAGGCCTACCGCGTGGTAGCGGGAGGGGTTAACCCCTTCATTACCTTAGCGGTATTAACCAATAAGATAATGAAGGGGGTTAACTCCACCTGCAACCCCCCCCCCCCCCCCCGCAAGGCCTAAACACATACCAAGGGCCAAATACCACCTTCACCCAACCCTGCTACCCACAATAAACCGGGCACCGGTAATTATCCCCTTCATTGCATTAGCGGTTAGAGATTCACCCATCTCTAGTTGCCGATGTCCTCCACCATCAAAAGGGGTGAAATAAATACGCTATAGATTACATCTGAGCTTTCAACATAAATAAAACAGCGCCATCATATTATGGAAAACGATCAACGCTGGTTGCATTTGTAGTCACTTCCTGTATATGCATCCGTCATAACAGGTATACATACCCGATCTTAATACAACAGCATACTATCATAATTGTCCTAAACTGAAAACAGCTCCCCTGTCACATACTGTATGAATGTAGGTGGCAAATAGAGGAGCATAGTTTGAAAAGAAAATATTACACTACAGTATGGGGAATGATGTTCGGCACCAGAAACTGCTCCCACAATGGCATCTGGTCACACCCCCAGTATTATCGGGGCGCACTAAGATCACAGTGTGAAGGTCAAGACTGAAAATGTAGAAATAAACACTAGATACAAAACTATGCAGCAAATGACCTATTTTTGGTTTATGAGACAGAATACCTCGAAACAAAAGGCACATTGCCTCATATTAAGTTTTGAGTATTGAGGGGGTAATATAAACACTTATTTATTTTTCGTTTGCAAGTGTACATGTTCTTCGTATGAACAAACAGCGTCTACATTTGCTTTTTCTTCCTCGTCATATTTTGTTCTGTTAAATCCTCATGTTTAGTTTGAAGAAACAATAGAAATGATGATAAAAAATTGTAATGAATGTGGCTATTGTTGTGACATCTTAAGAAATTTTTTTTTGTTTGTTTGTTTTGTTTTTAAATCTCAGCCTGAATATGATTTTGGAATCACTAGCATTATTTCCACAGATGGAAGGATTCTTTATATATTTTTTTAACCTACATAAAATACCTAATAAAAGAAGTCTTTATTGCATATTCACTTGTATTTTGTTATGATTTTTCGAATATACATACTGTATGACAAGCTAATAAAACTTCTTGGAAATCCCTAAGCACATGTTAAAACTACATGTTAGAGAATATTTCACATATATTGCTGCTCTTACTATACTTAAACATTTAGTGATATGTTGCAATGTATGCTAATACATTTTAGATACTTCGATTCTTATAGCAATAATATTGTAACTGAACAGTGACTAATGGCTAAAGAGATTTGTTGAGTTTTGTATGAAATTATTCTCTGGGACTTTCTATCAGCACGCAATGCAAAATTAATTAGGGACAAAAAATGTGCCATGATGGGCTGCATTACTATAAACCATGCATTGCTAATGCTCTGGCAATTGTCAGCTATTAAAATTGATATCCAGTGTTATTTTAGATTTATTATAAAGATTGGCATGAATTTAGAATCACTAATTAAAAAAGATGATAGTTGATGGTTAGTGGGGTTTTTTTTTGTTTTCTTTGCTTTTTAAGGATTTTTTTCTTTTAGTGCATATTTATTTTGCACTTTTTACATAGAGATATTAATAGTGAGACGTTTCACTGTATATATATAAAAAACAAACATGGTCATCATAGCACTGCGGGTTCTTTAGGTTGAAGGAACCATAGTATTGGCACTAGATTTGATCTTATGATCAAAAATTCTTCTTGACTCCCCACAGTACGACCATTATATTATTCTGGGTACGTGTGGCGGAGGGGGGGAGAGGAATTTGAGAACGTGCGATTAGGAACCGATAGTTGAATACTTGGAAGATTGGCAAAAATTAGAACAGAGCAAACGCATATTGAATATATTACTTATTAGATAAAGGGTTCGCTTTAAATTTAAAAAGGTGGTCTCTTCTGTGTTCCAACCAAGGCACACTCTGTCCTGGTGCACGCATCTTTCCTTTGTTTATCTCTGGAGAAATGGGCACATGTATACAATACAAAGAACCAAGTCATAAAAGCAAAGGCCTGTCAGCTTCCCTAAGGACCAATTAATGGTGCTCCATATCTTGTGGGCAGGCAGATAAAAGGATACAGTGAGAAGGGAGAAAGATGAATACTAAAATAGAGCAAGGCAATTTTTCAGATATCACGAAGAACTTCTTAAAGTATTCTTATCTAAGTGCTTTGTGGAGGCTTTCTTCAGTTTATAAATCACTAGTCTTAATAGGTCCACAGTAAAAGAATACTCCCGAATACCAATTTGACTCAAATCTGACATAATAAGTACTCCACACACTATGTTAAAGAAAAGGACGTCCAGGACAACCTTACAACTATAATATATGGGCTGCTTATTGATACTGTATGTGCTGGAAATTGTATTAACATTTGTATCTCCAAGCTGGATATTACTGTGAAGTCACTGGCTTTGTAGTGCAACCTTCTACTCCAATCATACCCCCTACGAGCCAACAAGCCTTTGAACAGCAGCAGAGTGGGACTTTGAAATAAGAAGTTGAAAGTGTTTGACATGGAAGGAGAGCATGGAAGTCGTGCTCTTTGAACTTTCAAAGTTCTAGAGAAATACCAAAAGGGACAAGAATGCACCTGATTGGTTTGACTAAGTTAGGACTTTATGGTAATTGACCAATAAGTAATAATGAATCTCCATTGAAGAGACCAACAAACTTTTCTAGTTATCTCTATTGTTCTGGTTAAGAAACATACAGGAAGTTGGAGAAATTATTGCTGGCAACATAGATAGAAACAGTGCAGGATTTCTCATTTTTCTAACAACTTGTATGATCTTTGGGGCAGGATCTCCCTCTGCCTTTATGTGTATATATATATATATATATATATATATATATATATATATATATATATATATATATATATATATATATATATATATATATATATATAATAACTTTATTTATATATGTATTGCACTTGAATTTGTTACAGTGTCTATTCAAAAGTATTATAAATTGGTAAGATTGAGATTTACATGACCGTTTTAAATACATTTGTATTTAATACAAACTATGTAGTCAATAAACTATTGTGTTTTAGCTGCAATTAAAACATACTGTATGCTGTTTTAATATATTGCAATTGATAAGCCTTTCTAGTTTTGTTTTTCACTGATCATGGTCACATTCACTCTGGATTTATCTGATTCTTACATTTTGCAAATAGTTTGCAAATCTTCATTGAAATTTCTGTGAAGACACCCAAAAAAGATTATGGTGATTAAAATGTCTCAAAAGACTCTAAATGCATGGAGTGCAGTAATGATTGAAAACAGTCAACAGTGCATTTACGTATTTCACATAGATTCACCAAGTTTTGTCATGACCACAGAATACTGTAGCTTGTATCTCCGATTCTCGATGTGGATTTTGTAAAAAAAAAAATGTATGTTTTAAGATCTAGCCACTCTGACCAATTCAAACAGGTTCAGTAATAGACCAGAACTAATGATGACGCTCTGTCAATATTTCCACTTCAAGATCCAGATTATTGAAGAGGGCCTAAAGTTGATCATTGGAAACTGAGAGGAGATATGGTCTCCCTTCTCCCAATCCTATCCAAAGTCATGGAAAAATGTGACCACTCCCAATTAAACGGTTACTATAACAAGACAAATTTCCCTAGCCAATTCCAATCTGGCTTTCGCCCCAAACACTCCACCATAACTACCCTGCTAAAAGTTTGCAATGAAATCCAGTGTGGAATGGAACGGGGACAACTCACTGGTGCAGTATTCCTAGATTTTGCAAAGGCTTTTGACACAGTTGATCATGCTATACTGCTTAACAAACTCCAGAGCTCTGGAATAGGGAAACATGCTTTAAACTGGTTTTGGTCCTACCTATCAGGTAGATCCCAACATGTGTCCATCTCAGGATCTAACTCCAACCCCCTGGATATCACCTGTGGCGTCCCGCAAGGCTCTGTTCTGGGTCCCCTACTCTTCTCAGTGTTCATCAATGATCTTCCCACAACTTGTAAGGAAGCTTCAATACACATGTATGCAGATGGCACAATCCTATATGCACACAGCCATAGCCTCTCCGACCTTCAACACATACTTCAGTCTGACGTTTTGAGACTCAAAAACTGGATTTCCCAAAACAAACTGTTTTTAAACACTGACAAGACTGTAACAATGGTTTTTGGGACCAAGACTAAATTTTTAAAGCTTCCAGTGACTGAGATCCAGATCAGAACCAACGCTAACACCACACTAACTCCTGTTACTAGTTTTAAATACCTGGGCATATGGTTTGACTCCCACTTAACATTCAGAATGCACATAGATACCCTGACATCCAAAACCTATGCCAAACTACAGTAGGTGTACTTTACAGGAACAAATTCTCCCTAAACCTGCTGGTCAGAAAGCGTATCACACAGCAGATGCTAATGCCAATTATAGACTATAGAGATATAGTATATGGCTCGGCACCCCAAACCCATCTTAACAAACTTGACACCCTCTACAATTCAATTTGTTGTTTCTTTCTCCAATGCAACTACAACACACATCACTGCGAAATGCTCAAAGAACTAGATTGGTGATCACTCGAGTCTAGGTGCAAAGTTCACCTTTCCTGTCTTGTCTTCAAATACTTTCTGGGCAAGCTACACAGATATCTGAACAAGCTCCTCACCCCTACCACATGCAGCACTTATCATCTGAGATCAGACTCCAAAAGACTGTTCATGGTCCCAAGGCTCAACAACGTATCCGGCCGCTCCTCCTTCTCTTACCGTGCACCCCAAAACTGGAACAACCTACCAAAGATTCTCACATCCACCACCAGTTTAAGTTCTTTCAAAACTAAGGCTGTCTCACATTTTAATCTGGTCTGTAACTGTTACATAAGCCTATAATATACATCTTCTCTAACTGTGCATGCAATGTCTTGTATATAATGTATACTCTGTTCATTTATGTAACTGTATTTTTAACTATGTATTATTTGTCATATTAACTATGCCCAGGACATACTTGAAAACGAGAGGTAACTCTCAATGTATTACTTCCTGGTAAAACATTTTATAAATAAATAAATTGTACATATACGGTGGTCATGCCCAAAGATTCAAAAGTTTTGGACAAAGATACAGAATATGCTTCAGGAAATTACAGGTCTAAAAATCCCTCTAGACCCACTAACGTATTTATTAGCAAAGCCCGTCGAAGAAGTGTCTAACCCCATGAGAAAATTGATCTCTATTGTTCTAAAAGCAGTCCGCTGCTCTATAGCAGCGGCGTGGAAAAATATAAATGTACCATCAAAACAAACAATAATTAAAAGAGTAAATTAAGTTAAATTAATGGGAAAGCTATGAGCTCAACTGAATCAAAAATTAGATCAATTTTATAGGGTCTGGGAACTATGGCCTCCGTTCTTCAGATCAAATCCTAACTCTGGTTGATTATTATCCCTGATCTCCTTTACCTTTTAGCCCTTATACATACCCCTACTTCTAAACTAACTTTTCCATCCCCCCCCTTCCCACTCCTTTCCTCTCTGGCCCCATCTTTATCTATCCTTTTTCTTTATCTTTACTATGTTATAAAATAAAAAAATAAAAGAATAATTGGTAATTAAAAGAATCAAAAAAGATTTAAATATATAATTTGGATATGGTACATATACAAAATTGTAAAGAAATCATATAGAGAAGATACTTGTATTTGCTAAGATAGATATATTAAAAATGTAAAAGCATATATTAAAATGTAAAGGGATAAATATTGTTCTATTATTATAATTGTATACTGTATGTAAGTAAAATGTAAGTAAGATGTTAATATATTCATGTAAAATAATAAAAAAAATATTGAAATAAAAAAAAAAGAAACAACCCAAGCTTGCATTGCACATCCAGCACCACGAGGTTCCCTGGAGCCTTTAACATTTCCCGCTGGGAACCAGATGACCTCATCAACAACCTCTGACCAACAACATGGGACCTTGACCCCTGTCCATCGTGGCTTGTGAAAGTCTTAGTCAGAAGGCATACTCTGTCGCACCATCCTCTGGATTGTCAACCAATAGATCAGAGCAAGTTCCCAATCAACCTGAAATCTGCCTTCATCTGATGCATTCTAAAAAAAATTGACATTAGAAACTTCTGACTTACAGTAAGTACATTCGGACCAGTTTCCAACGTCCCATTGCTACCAAGGTCCTAGAAAGGGTGATGGAGCTCCAAGTACAAGTCCACCTTGGAAACAATAACATTCTCAACAAACATTCATCAGGCATCAGAAGACTTTACAGCAGCAAAACTGCCATGATAACTAGATGACTTGCTGACTTCTATGGACAGAGGATCTCCATCAGTTCTCATTCTGTTTGATCACTTGGCAGCAATTGGAATTGTTGAACATAGCCTACTATTACACAGGCTGAAATCTCTTGCAGGGCTACCTAACAAAACCCTTGAGTAGAGATGTGCAAACTGTTCAAACTCACTTTGCCTTGTTTCACTAGAACTTTTGAAACAGTTTAGGAAAGAAGACGCAGAAGGCCACCCAAGTCTTGGTCACTCCAAGACTTTACTATTGCAACTTTCTTTATCTTCACAAACAAATCAACCATTTGCAGACAATTAAGATTACCACAGCAAGAACCTGCTCAGGTACCACTCTGAGAGAACATTAAAAGCTATCAATCAGAAAGCAAATTGAGCGCAAAGCCCTCCCCTCCCACACCTCTCCCAGTGCCAACATACTGTATATATCAAATGCATCACTCCACATCAGCCAAACGGTTCCTTGACTCAAATCCACCAGCATTGGAAAAAGAGCATTCTCGGCCAAAGACCTCAGACTTTGGAACTATCAACATCAGGAAATCTCCCACTTCCAAACATTAAAGAAACCATTTAAGACCCATCTCTTTAGGCACAAGCCTCAATTTCTCTTATATTTAGCCATGGTGCAAATCCTTTGGGTGGTCGACGAGCTAACAACATTGTATTGAAATTAGCTTACCAGGTACATCCATATTTATTCATTTCAATAAGCTGTATCTTGGTGTCTTCTGATGCTGGAAGGTATCTTATGACAGAGCACTGCTTAGTGAATATGGGCTTTAGTGTCTCTCTTTCAACCTTTAGAGTGCCAGACACTGCACAGGAGCCTGCACATCAGGGGCCCTTCAGCTGTACCAGGTATATCATGCACACTCTACCACCCCGTGTAACCAGAAGGGATTTCATTCTGCCTCCACCAGCTGCATCAGCTCCTAGAAGTGAAGATGAGCAGAAATAACTCAGATCACTGAGGGATCTCAGTTATTCCCATTTTAAAAAAAGTTGTACCAAGAGAGTCCCTCTCCCTATTCCTCTGAACCACGTGTGGCTTGGGAGGATGGGGTGGAGGGGAGAAAGTATTGGATTTCGTTGGTCATTAGGGGAAAGAGGATGGACCTTTGTCTAAAAGAATGGCCCGGCTACATAATCTTATTTTTGGATTAAATCCTGCCCCTACAACAGAAACCCATTATGTGCTAATGCCACGGAAAAATCTGAATTTGGGGGGGGGGGGGGGGGGGGTAGATGGGCATTTCCATCATATTATATATTTGTGAAAGCACTGTATGCCTGTCTGCATCTCCTGTGTCCCTAGGGGAAATCTCATTGGTCCCTTGGCCCGCCCGCCCCCGCACACCTCTCATTGGCCTGAGGCGGAGTGATGGGCCAAAACACACACACACACACACACATACACACACACACACACACACACACACTGCGCGGCACTCATCGGGACCTGCGCGCACCTCCTCCTCTCCCCGGGTCTCCCGGTTTCCCATGCTTTTTCCTCCCCTTCCCCTCCCCCCTCCTCCCCCCGGCGCCGCTACAGTCAGCGGGGGAGCGGAGCGAGCACCCGGGACACAGCAGAGAACTGTCACCCCCCCCACC